>NW_021635989.1:0-63846 GCF_004799145.2 Neltuma alba | reverse complement strand
AAGAAATAGAACGAGCCATAGAAGAGGCTCTTGCAGTTGCAGGCTCGTAGTTTGTTTCAGAATTGCATTTTTTGCGTAATTTGAGTATCGTATGGTGGTGGTGAACTAGAGGAAAAAGCCAGCGACCAGCTATGAGCACCGAACAGCCTCCTCCTTCATCTGCTTCTTCAGTTCCAAGTCTAATTATCCCTTCTTCGTCTCCTTCTTATCAGCTCTGCAAGGGCGTCAATGGCCTTGAGAAGGTCCTTCTTCGTGAGTCCCGGGGCAGCTCCGCTGAGGTTTTTTTTTCGTCTTCCATTTTCTCTTGAGTTCATCTATTTTTCTGTCTCTTATGATTGTCTGTTTCTGTAATATCTGCATCTGCTCAATTTCTAGTATGATGTTAAGGTGCTTGAACTGATCCGATGCTTGATTTTGCTTTATTGGTACGGATTCATGCATTCCTTCAGATTCCTGATTATCTGTTGTCATTTTTGGTTTCCCGATGTCGTATTCAGTCCAATTTTGTGCTCTTCTCAGTCGGAGAGTGCCGATCAATTAGGATCAGGATTTCCCTGTGATATCTGTCATTATAGTTGGACAACTAATAAAATGTTCACTGCGGCGACATTTTTATTTCATTGATCGTGGCTTTCAGGTGTACTTATATGGTGGTCATGTGACCTCTTGGAAGAATGACCATGGGGAGGAGCTGCTTTTCCTCAGTAGCAAGGTCAGTACTCGATTGTTTTTTATTTCGTCACTCGCATAAAAACTGTTAGCTGTTCCTAATCTTATACTTCAGATCTCACCATTTGAGTGAGGATTTGCCAATTCAATTTCCCCTCCTTATGAGCATCTTCAGTCAGAGTATAAGATGAAACGGCTTTTCAGATAATATTCAATAGCTGCAAGATTATGAAATGCTGTCATCTCTTGATGCTAATACGACAATCCCATTTCAAATAATCTTTGCGTAGATCTTAAGTTCTGAACATCCACTGGCAGCTACATCACAAGTTAGGAGTTGATGATATGCTGCAAGCCATGCGTGAAAGGCAGTTAGGATTTTATCTGATCATTTTTTTTTTTTAAACGGAGCTTTTGACAGAGCTTCCTTCAATTTTCTTTATCAAAATTTACTGCAATTATTCTAAAATATTGTATTAGCGGTTTTCAGCTTCAGGAATGCCTCAAACAAAATGAATAAAATGCCTTTTATCTATTTTCGTCCAAATGTATACAGTGATATCAGTTATATACACTTGTGTCCTTCCTAGTTAATGTGTAATGTTATAGGACTATGCATTTGAAATTTAATATTCTGGCTGTTGTCTAAGCATATTAAGGAATTTTGTGGAATGTGGAGAGCCACTAGATCTACAAATTGTGTGCTAACATCCAGTTAATGACTCCATGACTGGAATCCAAGATAGATAAATAACCTCTATTAGGAGTCATTCAATTTGTATCTCTTGATGGAGTGTTATCATGTTCCTTTTACAGGCTATATTTAAGCCTCCAAAGTCCATTCGAGGAGGGATTCCAATATGCTTTCCTCAAGTAAGTATTTCTTCGGGATATATAGTTCCCATAATTGCTTTTGTTGTGACAATGCCATTTGGGAGAGGAGGAAAACGTGGAGGACGGGTAGAAAAGTTAGCAGATAAAATTGATAGATGCAGTTTTAAGTTTTAATATATATGTAAACATAAAACTTAAGCTCTGGCATACACTAAATGATTCTGTTATTAAGTTCCTAATAATCATGATTTTACCATAGCAAGAAACCCTAACATCATCTCTAGGAATCTTTTTTTTTTTTTGGGAAATTCATGGATAACCCATAGTAGGATACCCTGTTGATGAAATTCCTGGAATATTGTGAAACTCTAACGTCACAATTTAAGTCACTATCTTTGAAACTATGTTGAAATCTTTAGTAGCTATTAATGCAATTGAAAGTCCTAGTTTCTAATCTGAATATAGAGATAAATGTTTTTTAAATTCCCTTCTTCAAAATGCTTTATAATGATTATTAAATTCCTAATGACATGTTCAAGGAAACTTGCACTGTAATTGCAGTTTGGAAACCATGGTACACTTGAGCAGCATGGATTCGCAAGAAACCGGTTCTGGGCCATTGACACTGATCCTCCTCCTTTCCCAGCAAATACCTCCAGCAAGGCTTTTGTTGATTTGATCCTTAAACCCTCTGAAGAAGATGCAAAGATTTGGCCTCACAGGTATATATAGAGAGGGTAGAGACTTTCAGCACTATGTTGATGTTTAGGATCACATGCTTTTTACTGCTTTTCTTAATTTTTCGCTATTTGGATTTCTAATTTACAGCCTTTCTGATGTTATATGTTTTTCTGTTTGGATTTAGTTTTGAATTCCGTCTTAGGGTAGCTCTTGGACCAGGAGGAGACCTGATGTTAACATCTCGGATTAGGAATACAAATCCTGATGGGAAGCCATTTTCATTCACATTTGCTTATCATACATATTTCTCTGTGTCAGACATAAGGTAGGTAAAGTGCTTGAAACAAGTTTTCCTTACTCCTCTATATTATTGTTTTTATTTAGCATGTCAAATTTTACAAATCACTCTGTCACTTTGTTCAGTCTGCTTCTGTGGAAAGATTGTTTATGAATATTGTGCTGAAACTTATTGAAGTGTAAACTCGTAATTCTTAGTTGTTATAGGTGTTCAGAATGTAGGTCCAAATGCTTGTCTCATCCCACTTGTATTCCAAGAGTGAATTTTATGATAAAAGCTGAGTTCAACCACTAGCTTATAAGTCTTGGCAGGGGGATGAGGTTGGTTATATTGTATGGGTGCCTGATTGAACTCCCTGTACTTTTCTTCTTGTGTCTTGGTATTCTTGAAAGTAACTTTCAGTCAAGAGCTAAACAATATCAGTATTAAAAGGCGAAGAAAACCATATCATTTTATAACCTGGGTGTAGTTCAGCAATTTTTTTAGATCTGTCGCAGGCTTAAGATGTGAAATTTTGTCAAGAAACTTTTAAAGCTAGTTTTGGTTTCAACTTGTCATATTCTTTATTAAATGAAGGTCCCTAGTATTGATATGCATATTTGGAAATTTCGTTGACGTCAAAATAATTTGCAATTGCAACTTCTGGGATTAAATTTGCGGCATTCAAATCCTATAGCTCTGTCAATGTAAATTTTCAGTATTATACACTTGAACAAAAATGTTCCTTATATGTTGTGAAATATTCAAGCAGGCTATTGTTAATTTATCAAAATTTACCTGATGAATTTTATTTGATTCTGTATATATATGTTTTGTTATGTTTTTTTTTTTTTTAATTCTAATTTAACTTAATCACTCTTCATATATTTACCTTCTTTTTAATCTCAGGAATAGATATATTTGTGGCTAGCAGTTGACTTGCTTCTTACTAGTTCATTATTTGCTTGTATTCAGTGAAGTTCGGGTTGAGGGATTAGAGACGCTGGATTATCTTGACAACTTGCAGAACAAGGAGCGTTTTACTGAACAGGGGGATGCTTTAACGTTTGAATCTGAAGTAAGTTGTTTTCTCCCCTTCTGCAAAGTTGAAGAGATGCAAAAATGGGTCCTGTTTAGTGCTGATCACTCTCAGAGCCAACTGCCTGTGACCTGGAAGCTGGTTGCAGCAGCTCTATCTTGATTTTTTTTTTCCCCTTGATTTTCCTTTCTTTCATATCACATGTGTATTCTTTTCTCAACCACTGCTCATTGTCCACGATAGCTCAACTCATGCCTCCCATTCCATGCGTGGACATTGGCTGCAGCCAGCCCGTAATCATTTTTATCTTAATTTTTTTAGAAGGAAAACCCTTTTTGCATATATCTGTACCCACTTTGCCTATCGGTATGTAATAAGTTTTGATTTTATGGCATTTCTTGGCATCATAGGTGGACAAGATATATCTCAGCACTCCCACAAAGATTGCAATTCTTGATCATGAGAAAAAAAGAACATTTGTGCTACGTAAAGATGGACTTCCTGATGCTGGTGAGTATTATCAAGTAGAGAAAAAGAACGAAAAAGTAATTTGAATGAGATCATTTACTTACTAAGCAAGGCTCCTTGTCTATCCATTTATAATCATTAATTAGGTTAAGCACACTGGCAGTGCAACTAGGAAGAGTCCAAACTATGAGTATCAGCACATTTATTTTAGCTTAGTCATCATGTACTCACACTATAGCACTCGGCCGGCTGAAGTTTGTCAAACTTTAGCTTCTTCCAAATAGATTATAGCAATAAATTAAATTGAAACAAACATATCCAGACTTGTAAACCTAAACACTTAGACAAAGCATCGTGACTCGTGGTATC
The DNA here is from genome assembly GCF_004799145.2 of Neltuma alba. NCBI lineage: Eukaryota > Viridiplantae > Streptophyta > Magnoliopsida > Fabales > Fabaceae > Neltuma > Neltuma alba. The sequence continues at coordinate 59,509 of NW_021635989.1, read as the reverse complement.
AAAACTCCAGTTAAAAAATTTAGCAACCAACACTTTCTCTGGCAACATTCTTTCCAGGCAAGCATCTCCCCAGATTCTGACCTGCTTCCTATGAACAACTCTCTTAGCTGTCTTCTAGGAGAACAATCGACCTAACTCTTAGAAATCTTTGACCTGCAATACATGATAAAAGCTTTAGAAATAAATTGACCAACAGAATTCATTCAGCCATTGCATTTGCATACGCTTCCCTATTTATAAAAGAGGTGTGGATAGGTTTCCTAACAATATCTTGCTTAACTACCTCTTGCACTAATTCCCTAGCTAACTACCCTTAACCCCCCTTAAAATCAACATGACAACCTACTTCTCCTAGGTAGTCCCCTCTACTTTTGTTGCAGACCAAGGCATCCAACAGAAGGCTACTCTATCGCTAAAGCATTTTTTATGCCACACGCCAAAATCTCAAAGCATGATATTCAAGAAATTGATCTAAGTAAATTTAGTTTGGATTAAGATTATCCTGTGATTCTATCTTATCTATGATTATCTTATTTAGGAATGTTTTAGATTTTAGGGTTGATACAAACTTTGGTCCTTTAAATTTGTCCTCATTTTGGTTTTGGTTCCTCAAATTTCAAATCATGTTTCTTTTTATTTAAAACATTGGTCCTTATAATCCAATAAAAACTTGGACCATTTTGCCCCTTAAGGAACGAAAACCTATGATTTGAAACTTGAGAGACCAAAACTAAAATGAGGGCAAATTTGATGGACTAAATATTATCTTAACCCTAGATTTTATTATTTATCTTTATATTATCTTTTTTAATTGATTTAGATTAGATTTTATTATTTTAGATAATAATAATGGGGGTCTTTAAATAGCCCTAAGCTCTAAGTTGTTAGGCCATTTTGATGAATTGGATTAAGATGAGAATTTTGTGTGCACTCTCCCTCAATTTCGTTACTTCCTTCTTTCTTTTATCTCTCCTCCTTTTCTCTTCGCCCCCTCCTCCCTCTTCCCTGTTTCAATCAGCTAGTGTAGCCAATTGTGACCAAAACACTTATTTTAAAATAGCTATCACATATTTACGCTGTTCCAACAACATCGTAGCCCAAGTTAGTTGTATTTATAAAATTTACTGGCTGGTGATTTCTCCTGTCAAATATTTATATTTGAAGAATCAAACAAAAATCCTGTTTGAGGATGCGGCAACAAGAATTTGAAGAGCTTACTTGGGAATAAATAAATTAAGGATGTTTAATTCAACAGTTTAGGCTAGAATAGGGAGAGTGGAATTTTTTCTTTTCTTTTTTTTGGACGGGGGTTTTGGATTTTAGGATCGAACTGAAAAAATTTTGGGGATCTCACATTTTGAGATGGGGAGTTCAGTCTGAGAAAGGGGTTGGAGATTCTGATGTGATAGTGAAATTTGGGAGAAAATGGGGAATTAGATAAGATTTGAGGATGGGCCAAGAATTGTGTGTTTTGGCAGGAAAGAAAGGGTTGAATTATATGAGATGGAATTGTAATAAATTTTGGAAAACTTGATAGGACTTTTATTTTTATTTTTATTTTTTTTGGGGGGGGGGGTTCATAATATTTAATAAAATTAAACTGTGGGATAATTTTGTGCTGACAGAACCAAACTCAGGGTAGTGGAATATTAACTTGTCAGTCACAGCGCAAGGAAGTGAAAATAGCTTGAATCACATGGGTGAAATTGGGTTGAAATCATACTATGAAGGAGCTAAGGGGATATAAAAAAATATGGAATACCAGAATGGAACACTAGCCTTCAATGACCAAAATAGGGAATTTTGAATATTTTACTGTAGTTCATAGATACGTAAATAGACTCGCTTGGAGGAGTTTTCTGCTTTTCATCTTCATCTCTGCGTTATCGGTTTCAAGCATAGCACTGCTTACATAAGCTAAATGATGACGTTTCTACGATTTAAACTTGATACATTTGATGCCATGATCTGAAATGTTTATTGAGTTGAAATTTTACGACATGAGGTTCCGAAATGCCATCCCTGAAAAAAAAAAAAAAATGGTAGTATCTGAAGAACAAAAATGATAGCTTCATCTGACACAACAGCTTTGTCTACTAAGTAGTCTATTTCGTAAACTTTGCAACAATTGAATTGTATGCCCCCACATTTAAGAATTGTAATTATAAAAATATGGTTTGCTTTCTAGAGTTTGATGTTTGAAATTGTTTTCACTACAGTAGCTGTTGATATAACTCTCTCTCTCTCTCTCACACACACACACACACACAAACACGCCTATTTCATATATGCAGTGGTATGGAACCCCTGGGATAAGAAAGCAAAGGCTATGGCTGATTTTGCGGATGATGATTATAAACATATGCTTTGTGTAGAGGCTGCTGCTGTTGAAAAATCTATCACTTTAAAACCTGGTGAAGAATGGAGAGGGAGACTAGAGCTTTCGGCCGTTCCCTCTAGTTATTGTAGTGGGCAATTGGATCCTCAGCGAGTTCTTCAGGGAATCTGAAAGATCCATTACTTTGTCCTACACGGTAATAATGGTTCTTGTGTTTTGGCAAAAGTACCGGTAATCATAGTTGATCAATAAATGTAAATATTTTTTTTAACGTACAATATTAATGAATCACAAAAGCTTTAGCGGGACATTGCCATGCCTTGGAAAATCTAAATGTAGCGAGGAGAAATTCTGATTTCAATTATTTGTCTTCATTGTTTGACATGGTTCTTTATTATAATGAAGTTATGAACAAATACTTGGAAATATACTTTCATAATGCTGGTGTGTTTTCATCGAATTCCAAATTTTTCAGTTGTTTAATATGATACATATCAATCCATTTTTACTCTGGAATTCGGCTCTCATTGGACAGTGGAGCGGTCTTCAGTTTATTATAGAGTGGTCTTCAGTTTCGTTGCTGCGCTTTGATATTTGGAATTTGATATCTGATTGGGTCAGCTACTGGGAAATCTATTATTTACTCTGGTTTTAATCGGATTGCTCAATTTTGAAACCACACCCCCCCCCCCAAAAAAAAAAGAGAAAAGAAAAATGGGATTGATCACTGCTCAGCTGTCCTTTCCGCGTGCACATGCTACTGTGTAACTAATTAGTTTCGTCAGACTTATTCTGCAGGTATCTTGTTGGGACACGGATGGATCACGACAGGAAAGTTTCTCCTGGCGCTTACCTCCTTCATGTTCCAATTGAACCTGTGTTGGACGGATACAAATGGTGAATAGCATTTTGTTAGTTAATATTTTGCCTGTAATGATGGATGACTAGTTTGATCATGGCGAATTGAAACTGAAACAGCATATAACAGAATTGTCGTCAGTTATTGTCATGGCAGATTGAAATTACAGCCTAAATTCAACAGATTTTCATGTTGAATTCAGTGGCGCAGAGGGATTACTTTTTGAATCCGCTTCTTAGCTTGGGTTTTTGGACCCCCCCATAAATTGTTTATTTCTACATGTTCTAGGCTACTGTATTCTTGAAGCATATCTTATAATACACAAGGGTTTGTACAAGAACTGTTGACTGGTTATATATGAACTATTTCTGCGTTGTGCTATTACATCACTCTCTTTTGCCATTTTTCGCCTTTTTCTGGAGTTTAGCTTCGGTTATTGAGGTTGTTATATATATATATATATATATATATATATATGAGATATAAAAGCGTTCCTAGTATTATACACTCAATGAATACTGACTAATGAGTGTGTTCGCCGATTAGCTAAACCGCAAGCGGACGGATCGTAATTAATATAAAAAGTATCGTTCTCTAAGAGACCAAGGCTAGATGAGTTAAAAATCATAAATGTGTTCTTGATTAGGTTAAGTGAGATAAATATTGTAAAAGAGTTGTGAAATGAAATTAAGAAAATAATGATTTAAGGTAATATAAAACGGTTAATACAAATTTTGGTATTGGTCTCTGAAATTTTAAATGTGTGGTATTGGTCCCTCAAATTATTTTCGTTTGAGTCCGTTGGTCCCTGGGTTACTGACATCGTTAAAATTGTCTGATGTGGTATTAACACCATTAATTGCTGAGGTGGACATATTAACTGGCTTATGGACATATTAATTGGCTTATATGTGGCATATGACTTGGACATTAAAAAAAAAAAAGAAACTCGATGCAAGCAAAATCAACATGCACGCACTGTTGGACACTCACTAAACACACACATACAGACCCACACCACAAAAGCAAATTACGCACAGGAACACTGGAAGGAAAAAGAAGGGGGAAGGGGTTCAGACGAAATCTCCACAAGAGAAAGAAAAAGGGACTGGGGGGGACTAAGGGGTTCAGATGAAATCTCCGTTAGTGTAGGCAACAAAGATTTGATGTGCAAGTATTAGTTTATTGAGGACAAAGATACGGCGAAGGCAACATAGATCTCATGAAGGTGACGAAGATTTGGCAGAGGCGAGGAAGGGTAAGTTGTTGGTATAAGTTTTCAATTTTTGCAATATCTCTCCATCTTGTCTTCTACCCATCTTCAACATCTAATTCAACTTAGGTTGTGGTGAGACCGAATGGCTTCTAGTAGGAATTCGTTGGCATTGACTGTGGGTAGAAAGATGGGAAAAAAAGGATGTGAAAAATGCAGATGCGGGGATGATATTGTAGTCTTCACTTCATGGACTGAACAAAATTATGGTAGAAGATTTCTTAAGTGCTCAAATCACAAGGTTAGTTGGTGAAAAAAATTTTCTGTCGCATTTGATTGAGTTCCTAAATGTGTGAATTTTTATATTTGTTTGAGTTCCTGGATGTGTGAATTTTTGTATTTCAGGAGCAATGGTCATGCAATTATTTTGATTGGATTGATGCACTGGTTGAGAATCCAATGTTGGAGGAGTTAAAGAAGATGAAGAAAAATAGTGATGATATGAGAAGAAGGATGAAGAAATTGGAACGTGTTATATTTGTAGTTGTTATGGTGAATGTAGTGTTGTTCTGTAAATTGCTGATGTAGTAGAAATTCAGTAGGATGCTTCTGTTCGAAAAGATTGCTGGATAAAGAGGACAAGACTTTCAAGCAATACATTTAAAGGTTGATCTTTGCATGACATTGTAGCACTTACCTTTCAACCAGAAAGCTACGAACACAATGGTTATCTACGGTTTCTTCCTCACCTTTCAACAGACAGAAGCAAGTGAAAATAGCTTATACAACTTCTTCCCATGATGGCCACCGGTGAACTCACTTTTCTGGCGATGGCCACGTCAGTAATTGCCGACACAAGTGGGTCCTCTTGACCTAGCCCTTTCCCCTTTTTTTCCCCTTCCAGTGGCACGCGTTTTGCTTTTGTCGTGTGCGTCCGTGCGTGGGTGTTTAGTTAGTGGCCGTCCGTGCGTGTTGATTTTGCTTGCATGTGGTTTCTTTTTCTTTTTTCTTTTTTATGTCCAGGTCATATGCCACATTTAAGCCAGTTAATGTGTCCACCTCAGCAATTAACGGTGTTAATGCCACATCAGACAATTTTAACAGTGTCAGTAACCCAGAGACCAACAGACTCAAACGGAAATAATGAGGGACCAATACTGCACGTTTAAAATTTGAGGGACCAAAATTTGTATTAACCCTAATATAAAATCAACTTGACTTTGAAACAATTAAGGGACTAGGGTTATTTTTCACTAAAATACTTTATAAAAATGGATTAATCACTTCTCAAGTAGTACTTAATAATAAGTTTAGTTAGTCGGGGTTCACAGAATTGATTAAGCTTTCTCAAGTCAAAACCAAATGTTTGCATTCACAATAAGACATAGCAATCTCTTGCATTTGTTTGAAAAGGTTGCACTTTGTAAACCAAAACCCATTTAGTCTATGCTAGGTTAACAGATACATCTTCGTTCTATTAACAAACTGTCTATTTACTCAGTTAAATTTTCAAACTAGTATGTTTTTACCAAAGTTCACAGATTAACTTAACTTTCTCAAGTTTAAACTAATCAAACAATCAATCCAAATGATGGCCAGATACAAGGAAGCATTAAGCTCAAGGTAAAAACAACTGAACATTATCATTAATACTCAAGAGTCAAGAGATAGTAAAACCAAGTCTCAATCCATAAAATAGATCAAAATAACCCTAGAAAAACTGATTTAGCTATACATGTTTAGTAAGAAGCTACAACTATAAGAATAGCTAGTAGTCATTACAGAAACAAGAAGGGAAGAAGAAGGAAACCCAAAAAAATCGAGTGAAAAACTTTGAATTTCTTTTAGCTTCGAGCCCAAAGTTTTCAAGCCTCCAAACCTCCAAACCCTAGCAGAGCAAGCCTCCAAAATCTCCCCAAAGTTGAAGTGTCCTTTGAAAAACCGAGTCTCCCCATGTACAAGTCCTAATTTTTAAGTTATATCATAAAACGCACAGCTACGAGGGGTTAGGTGCCGTGATAGATGTGGTAATCTGCTGCGGTGGATATCACAGAATGGGCATCACTTGTAAAGAGTTGGGCGCCGCGGAGGATGTGATCAGGCTCCGCAGCGCATTACACAGAATAGGCATCCCTTGGGTCAGATGAGGGCGCCGCAGCGGTTGTGATCAGGCGCCGCGGCGCCTTACACAAAATTGCTTCCCTTGCTTTCTGTCTGAGCCGCCGTGGCATTTGGCTTCATGCGCCACGACGGTTTGTCTTTGTTTAGGCTCTCTACTTCTGATCTCTCTTCCTTACTTGCTTCAGACTCTTTTCCTGCAAAGTTGACTTCCAAAACAAATAAAAAAGCGCTAAAACAAGTTGAATAAGTAGAAGTTTTGAGAGGTTATCAAAGTGGTAATGTAGGATCGTTGACCGGCATGTAATTCCACTTTAGGAAGGCTCTATCCCTGTAAATTTTGTTTCACTGCGAATGGCCTAAAGAACGAATATAGTATGAATATGATGGGGTAAAAAGGGAGAGGATGGAGCATATTTATTGGAACATGATAAATATGTCTTTTCCGGTGAATAAATAAAGTAAGTATGATAAATACATGGTCAATATATTATCTTTTCATATTAGAATAATAACTCAGTTAAATTAGCTCAATTAGCAGGTGAACAGATTGCATTAACCTAGGGATTTAAAAAAACAGGTGAGAAAAGTATAATTTACCTCGTAGACTGTAAAATCACTTCTGAAACTATAGTTTGGTTTCCATCCAAACACCTCCTTACTTTTTACTCTTAAGGAAAAAGCGGTTTGCAGTGTGATTTTATATGAATTTGTGCATGTTTGGATAACGATTAGAAGTCTTCGAAGAGAGTTGGGATAAAAAAGATTAGTTAAATAAAAAAATTATGTTTGACATGATTTTGTTGACAAGTGACTTTTTTTGAAACAATGTTTTCTACTACTTCCGGTCCTAATTATAAAAGCTTGCTGACTAATTTGAGGAGATCAAGAAAGTAAGTTGAGTTAGTTATTTGTCCTAAATAGGTGTTATCTTTCCTAAAATATTCTTACTAATCAAGTGTATTGACTAGAACTCTTATTATTAGAAAGGCTACTTTGGAAAAAAATGTATAAATATGAGAGACAAAGTGGATTAGAGTCTTATATTTAGGATTAAAATAAAAGTCAAACAAGATTTTATGCTAAAGACCGGAGGTAGTACCTTGTAAGCTTTGGCTTTTGGCTTTTCTTCAAACTTGAACATTCTCAAACTGATTTTTCAATATATAACCTAAATAAATTTCTGTCAAATTAACTTTTATAAAAGTATGTCCAAATATAAATAGTAACCCCAGCTTTAACTTGCAAACATTAGTTGAGATAAAAGTCACTTTTTTTTAACAACAATACAAAAAAATGTGAATGGGAAAATAATGACAAGATGGTAAATATGTAATATGAATATGTCCAAAAAAAATTTTACTTTTTGGTTGTTATATTTCGCTAATAAGTGGTGTGTGTCACTCCTGTTCTTGTGTTTGTTTATCTCTTGCAGATGTTGCTCCTTCATCATATCTTGTCAGCTACCTCCTTAAGCACTGGCCTTGCTATTTGTTCTTTGGCACATCTCAGTTTTGACTTTCATGGCAAAGCCTTCCTCTCCGGTTTATCTTGCCAGGGACATTTTCAACATCCAGTGGGTACCCACACGTGAGCTGCGGCTCTTAGTGGCGTAATTCGATGGCGTCTGATCCACACAATAGTATGTGCAAAAGATGCTTGTGGTTATTGGGACTATCAGAAGAATCATAGATAGCGGTGTTTTAGTGGGTGTGAGCTGCGACTTGTACTTTGATTCGAATCTCCCTTGCTGACTTTACATTAGGAGGTCGATGTTGTAGGATATGTTTTTTATGTTTTTCTGCTGTTGGTTTTTTTGTCTTGTTGATAGTTGTTTTGTCTCTTTTTTTTTTTTTTTTTTTTTGGGGATGTTCCGGATTGGCTTTATCCTTTGGTTCATTTGAGCTTAGCTCAAATTGATCACTAGTCTTTTTTATGTAATTGTTTTACTTGTGTTGAATAAAATCGACTTTTTCTTTGAAAAAAAAATCAAAAGAAATTGAAGGTATGAATGAGTTTAGTGCACCTGGAAAAAGGTGGAGAGAATCACTCAAAAAGAGAGTAAAAGAAAACGCTGGAGGCAGAAACTAGAACAAAAGTCGCTGGCGCATCTCTTAAGCCTTCCAATTCTGATTGAGATGGAACATGACGGATGGATACAAAAATCTCGGACCAAAGTAATCGACAATGAGATATGATATACTACCTCCTGTTCTCACTATAAGACTTATTTAACTAATTTAGAGAGATTAAAAAACTTAGTTAAATTAATTATTTGTAATGAATAGGTATTTTTTTTCTAAAATATCCTTGTTAATCAAGTTTGTTATCTAGAACTATCATTATTAAAGGACTATCTTGAAAAAATAAATAAATATGAGAGATAAAGTAGATGAGGTATTATATTTAGAACCAAAATAAAATTAAACAAGGTCTTATATTAAGGACCGGAGGTAGTATTTATTATTATGATTAATATAATTTTAGTCTCTTAAATTTGTCTTCATTTTGATTTTGGTTTCTCAAATTTTTTTTCATTTAAAATATTAGCTTATATAATCCAATAAAAACTTAGATTATTTTACTTTTTGAGGTATCAAAACCTAAGGGATCAAAAGTTAAATGAGGGCAAACTTAGAGAATCAAAAGTTCTATTAACCATTAATATTATTATTATTTGTTCAAGGATATAAATATTATTTTCTATTTAATATATATTTTGGGAGCATGATCATACACGATGAATTGGATTTATGGGTGACCTCTACGAGGCGCTGGAGAACGAATAATCATGCTCACGTTGGTTGTCACAGATTATACATTGAAGCTCATAAAAAAAAATGAGACACCTCTTAATTAGCAATTCCCAAACTATACAATTTCTTCTTATATATTTGCTTCTTCCTATTCTTAATATAAGACTTAGTTAAGTACATTATTTAATTTTAACTATAAAGCCTCAATTTGTCTTATCTTTCAGAATTTTATTTTTCTTCCCAAATTATCTTGATGGTTCATTTTAAACAAGATTTTTATTAACAGAGTTGTTTCAATGTAAATAATCAAAAACATATTTTTTTAAATTAATTTTCTTAATGTCCGAAAATAAGTGGTCCAAATTTTATATTTAGGAGTTACTATTATATCAGGTGGCATGCCACCCATTGATATTTGTTTATTGAGGATGTGGCTGGTACTACAACATCCTTCCTCAGTTTCAGATGGCAATGAATTATTAATCACAAAAAAATAGAATAGCCCGATTTTCTACTGATTTTTTTTTTGCTAAACACAAATATCCTGTAATTAGAGGTAATTATATTCGAAATACAATCAAATATTAAATATGAGCACATCTCCTAATAAAAATTTGAATTTTGTTTCTTCATATTGTAACAGTCAATTCCCTATTTTAGATACATGATTCAAGTTCTGAAAATTAGGGCCACTATTTGTTCTGTACTTGCAAAACCCGATTTTCACGCCGATAATAATTGGTCTTATCCATTTTTTAAGAAACTAAAGGCCAATCTTCCCTCTTCATTCTCTTTACGTCGCTTACAAGAAATTAAGAGGCAGATGACAGCTCATGAATATTATTATATAGTTTATTTTTTTTACTAAAACATATGCGTCCTCCTATTGGAAGTAATCCTATTTGAGGCATTGTCGGGCACTGAATGTGGGTACTTCTCCCAACAGGGATTCGAATCTTGGTTCACCACGTTGTGGGAAACTAGCTCATTCCACCAGACCCAATCCCGTTGGTAATAATATAGTTTATGTTCATTGTTCTCAACTCTCAAGTTTACGCCATAACTTTAGCATGCCAAAAATTTTCTCCTTATAATCCATAAGTCACACCACAATAATTAGCCCATGATATTAAAACCCACCTCAAATAATAAATTTTCCCGTTGGGGAAAAAAAAAAAAAGAGGGTGGGGAAGAAACAATATGGGCAAGTGATTAATTAATGTTACTAATTGCCACCTGTTCACATGCCATATTGAGTTGGCGAATCATGTAAAATTGAGTTTATTAACAATTCATATTTTGATATTCTGTCATAATTTCAATTTCAATTTAACACAGTTAGTCTCTTACATTAATTATTAACGTCTAACTAATATTTTACAAAGTAAAATAAGGAATGTTATAAACCATTCATCATATGAGAATGATTAATCAGAATGTCAACTCAACTACGTGCCCACTTCGTATATATGAATTACTATTTCTTTACTTCCTATTAATTCATAACCTATTATCACTATCATCTTTATTTTCATATATAATTAATTAATTACTGACTCTGGATTAATTAACATATCAGCTTGTCATTCAAGAAGAATGACTTTAGCATATATAATTTCTTTTTCCCTTTTCAGTTCAACTATATATATGTGTTCTGTGTGCAAGCCACCTTGTGTTTATATGTGCATTATCTTATTCAATTTCTAATAACATTATCTGTATCATCACTATTATTTTTCCATATAATTTATATAAAAATTAACGTGGTGCTGGTGCTCAATCAATATATATAGTCATTTAAAGTGGAATACTTCAACGTATATATAAGTTTTGACTTTGGAATTATTGCTAACAATTATAATTATAATATAATTTTAGATCTACAAAATATGAAATTTCAGCCAGAAACTTATTAGTAGCTAGCTAGCTAATGGAGTCTGGAATTGTGGCCTGCAATGATCAGCAGTAGTGTCGAATTTTGTCGAAGAAGTTAAATTAAACCCACCAGTCTAACCCTAAAAGAAATTAATTAGGATTAAAGAAAAAAAAGGTTCAAAAGAAGACCAGCAAGAGTTTAATATAGGAGATGACAAAACGTAATGTTATTATATCATCGGTGAGAACCAATGGTTGAATGATTTAAGTTTAAAAAGGGTGGTTAATTAATTAATTAATTAACATAAACTCTCTTATATACCCATGTGAGGATCCTACATAGGTAGGTCCCACTAGCCCATTGGAAGGACGGCCCAATTAGCCACCAACACATGCATTATTCTCAAAGCACCTAAATGCTTCACGCAACTAATCTTCCCCCTTTTCTTTAACAAAATCAAAATAGATAGAATGCATCAATTTGATCAATATTCCTTGCTCGCTACAATCTATTTGCTTTTTATATTTAGCTATTTTTATTAAGATAGTCTTCATATAGTTACACATATTAAATTTTTTATCAAATAGTAATTCTAGTTAATACACACAATTAACAATGTTATTTTAGGAAAAACGATACTATTTATTAAAACCAATAATTTAAATAATTTTCTTAGTATACTCGAATTAGTCAACTAGTTATTATAATAAATACAAAGCTAGTATATAATATCATGGTGGTAAGACGCTACTTTGGCAATAAATAAATCCTCTTACAGTGGCTTGTATCAGCCTCATCTTATACACTCACGAGAGAGCCAGACTGTCTGTGTACTGAAGCAGACTTTGGATATATATAAAATACTCAATTTCCTAAATCATCTCCAACTATTGAGTTTTGACTCCTGAATTGATTTGTCATTACATGTTACCTTGTGGAACTATAAATAGAGGGCACACGCAGAATCCTGATGAAGCATCACCAACACAGAAGAATAAAAGGCAGCCGGCAGCCATGGAAGCTCCAAGGTTGGTTGTGGTATTGTCTTGTCTCTTGCTGCTGCTAAGTGGACGTTGCTCGGCTCAGCTAAGGAAGGGATTCTACAGCAAAACATGCCCTAATCTCGAGAAGTATGTTCGTTCTGCTGTATCAACCAAGTTCCAGCAGACCTTCGTCACTGCTCCTGGCACTCTCAGACTCTTCTTCCACGACTGCTTCGTTCGGGTCTGTTATAGATGCATACATACATAGATCATTCATCTTTTAATTAGTTTTTTATATATATACTGACGAATATATACTTATATATACACACACGAAAACAGGGATGTGATGCATCGGTGTTGCTGGGGCATAAGAACGCAGAGAAGGATCATCCAGATGATATATCTCTCGCCGGAGATGGGTTCGACACCGTCGTCAAAGCCAAGGCTGCCGTCGACAGGGATCCACAGTGCCGTAACAAAGTTTCATGTGCCGACATTCTTGCTCTCGCTACAAGGGATGTCGTCAACTTGGTATTGATCTCTCTCTCTCTTCTTTATATATTTAACCCTCTCTTCTTTATATGTTTAACCCTACCCCACTTATAGCTTCATTTTAATTAGTTTAATCTCTTATAAATCAGAGTCCTGCCATCCTTATATATAGTTATTTTTACCCAAAAAAAAAAAACGAACCAATGTTTATCCATTCATGTGCCTGCGCACGTCAACTTACCTGCTGAAAGTGAAAGTTTCTTATCACAAATTTGTACGGAGTAAGTTTTAATATTGTTCATCCTCCTTACACCCTTATATATTTGCTGTCACATGAGTAACACCAGTTTGAAATTCCAAACTGTACTTCCAGAAAAGACAATCAAGTCTTTCGAGAGAGAAAAAAGCATGTGAAACCACAAAACTACTTTCATTATCCAATATAAGAGCTAGTTAATTAATTTGAGTAGATTAAAAAAATTTATTAAATTAATTATTTATTTAAATATGTATTATCTTTCTTAGAATAACCTTACTAATAATATGTATTAACTAAAATTATCATTTAATAAAATCTTTGACATGTTCAATTAGTACAATGACGACTTTAAAAAAAAAAGACAAATATGAGAGACAATGTAGCTGGAAGTCTTATATTTAAAACCAAATCGAATGTTAAACTATCTCTTATATTAAGTATTGTATAATTTAAATTTGTACATATACCAAAGCAGACATTAAAAAAAATGTAATGGGAAATACAAACAAACAAACAAATGAGAGCTGCTCGTGAGCCACATGCCTACGACTTCCAAGCTTTAGTTGTTTTGTTTGATACTGTTTCCTGGAATCTAATACACACACACACACACACACATAATGGTGCAGGCTGGGGGGCCCTTCTATGAAGTAGAACTGGGAAGGCGTGATGGAAGGATATCCACAATCGCCAGTGTTCAACACAGTCTTCCTCAACCTTTTCACAATTTGAATCAGTTGAACTCTCATTTCTCCAGGCGTGGCCTATCTCAGACTGATCTCGTCGCATTATCAGGAGCTCACACATTAGGATTTTCTCACTGCAGTAAATTCTCCAACAGGATCTACAACTTCAGCCCCAGGAACAGAATAGACCCATCCTTGAATCTTCAATACGCTTTTCAACTCAGGAACATGTGTCCCTCGAAGGTTGACCCTAGGATCGCCATTAATATGGACCCTGTTACTCCCCAGAAATTTGATAACCAGTACTTCAAGAATCTTCAGAACGGGATGGGTCTCTTCACTTCTGACCAAGTTCTCTTCACTGATGGAAGATCTAGGGCTACTGTTAACTTGTTTGCTTCTAATGAAGCTGCTTTTAACTCTGCTTTCGTTTCTGCTATGACCAAGTTGGGAAGGGTTGGAGTTAAAACTGGAAGGCAGGGTGAAATTAGGGTTGATTGCAGCAGAGTGAACTAGAAGTAGAGAAGGTGCAATCGTGCTATTTAATCGAAATTTTTTTTTTCCGTTCTGGGTTTGATAGGTTTTTTTCTGGTGCATTTTGTAATAACCACAATTCTTCATGATCTCAAGTGTTGTGAAGAAATTGGTTGAGAAATAAGATATCATATGTTGGTTCTTTTAGTCTAGAGAATAAAATTTTAAAGTGAAATTTGTTTTGTTTCGGTAAAATTACATAAGATTACATGGACGTTCTTTTTATTTTTAAAATACATATTTACATTTTAAAAAAATTAGGAATATTCTATTAAAAGTTCCAAAATACTCCTTTTTTATTTGTAATTATATTAAAAAATTTTAAATTTAAATAAGCATAAATTATATTGACTAACTCATCTCTTATCATATTGAAGGAAGAATTGGACAAAAAGAATATGAAAAATACTAAATCTCAAATCAGTCTTTATTCATATACCTTAATAATAGGTTTAAATTACACTTGATAAGAACATAATAACACATGTTTATAAGAATTCCTAATTTAAATTAGTATTTATCAGGATTTTTTATGAGATTTTCGTTATATTCAATCTCTATCTTTTTATGAAAAATATTGAATTTCTAATTCATTAATTTTTTAACATACGTGTTTAAAATATTATTTTATCCAATTTATATATTTAAATTTTAAAAATTAAAAAAGGAATAAGTTTACACACCTAAAAATTTAAACTATAAATAAAAAGTAAAATATATGTGCATTATTTTTTGGGTAACCTAAATAATTTCTAAAGCTATTTTGGTTTGATTATTATGATTTAACCATCAATTAGATGAATGGAAATAAGATCTTGAAAGTAGATGAGACGTTTGTATTATATAAATATTGATTTAAAGAAAGATTTATATGAGTTCTAAATATAATGGAGTATAGTAATTAAGATGAAATAGAGAGGAAACTATAGTGTATTTTACTATTAATTTTAATGTCTTTTTTATTTCTTCTAAATGCAAGTCATTTTTAAACCCTTCATCGAATTATATAAATAATATCTTTTTGGTGCAATAATTTAAATAATTAGTAAATAATCCAATAAGTGCATGAGTATGGGGTGACTTTCCTTTTCTTTTCTTTTCTTTTGCCAACTGGGGGGACTTTCCAATAGTTAGATTTTTTAAAATTTATATCATAACTATATATAACCATAGATGCTATGATTTGAATTTATAGTTCACGAATGAAATTTTTGAAAAAAAAAAAAAAGGTGGGAAAGCACAGGCATTGACTTGGTAAAAATGGGGGATTAAAAAGCACGCAACAGAACAGAGTCACGTCAATGGTTTGGTGCAGATGGGAATATGACATTATAACAGGGTTGTTGTTTCCGACAACTTTAACTATTTGCTTTCTCCGCTCAGCTTTTGTCCACCCCTCCTTCTCCAAGTACTACTTCCCTTCAACATTTCTCACATCATCTTTTTGACCTCTCCATTCAAAAACCAGAGTATTGTTTGTTATATTATGCATTAACTTGCAGCTGCACAACAACAACAGAGGATCTCTGTTCTTCATCAATACCGCTGTCCCGATCAGATCATAATTCGCAACATTCTTCCAAAACTCCTTACTAAACTCGAAACCAAGTAACCAGTTTTTGTGTAAAAGCAAAAAAAAATGATGCATTTTGTGACTGAGTGGCTTTGATATAAAAGTGAATAGCTCAGTGACAATCTCCTTTCAGGCTACCACAGTATAATTACTGCATATCAGGATTAGTGTTGCAACCCCACTTCAATTCAGTGCAGTTTGAGACATATTCTTTGAGAAATCTTCGTATATTTGATATTCAAACTCTGCAAATATCATTGGATTGAAGAAGAAAATGACAAATGCTATTCATCATCACTAATTATATACTGAAATGGAACAGAAGATGGGGGTGGTCTGGTAGACAAAGTCCATTTATTCATATAAAGTAAGAACTGATCTAGCAAACATAATTCATGAACCATAGAAAATCAGTTAGTCCATTAAACTAAAAACTTCTATCTAAGCTTTAAACCTTGAGAAAGCCAATGTGACTCCTTTCTTTCCTGTTCAAATGTGACGCTAGAGCTGCTCATTGGGGTAGTGGGATCACTGCATTCTCCTATTCTATCTGATTTAAAAGAGCCACAGAGGTTCAGCTTCCTGGTTAACTCAAGCACATGAGGTTTCGCATTCCTCTTCTTCTTTGTCTCATTGCCTCCACCGATACTTAGTGTCAAGTCCAATTCTACTTCTTCATCAGTGTAGGAACTAGGGCCCGCTTCGCCTTCATCCAAGGTGCCTTCTTCAGCAGGCATTTCAAGATCAAAACCTCTTGCTTTTTTGATGATTATGTCTTCTGCTGAGCAGCTTCCAGTACTCCTATCCCTTGAACACATATCGTCTTTGAAACTTTGGGCCTGGAAATCTGTAGCTCCATTTGGATTTTTTGTTGTTTCAGGTTGGTTCTTACCTTCTCCATCGATGGGGTTCCATAGTTTCTTCTGTTTGATTTCCTTCTTCAGCTCATCCATCAGCAACTTTTGCACTCTGTATACTCTGTGTAGTTCCTCAACCTGCATTTTTATGGAATCTTTTTGTTAGACATTATTTATCAAAGTTATCCATAGGCCTTCATTTGACAGTTTCACCTCTTTAGACTGAACTCATTTTTGAAAAGATATCACTATATCAGAAGGTACGATGGACCTCTGCCTTTTGGCCCTGACATATCGCTTAGCAGCTAAACAGACTATTAGAGATTCTCAACGTCTAGATGGGTGAGACTTCAGACTGAGACTATCATCTCAGACGAATCCAAATTATAATTATAATATTCATAATTGTTACAACTAAAAGAATCAAACATTTGACAGAAGCATTTTGACTTACAGAGAGGCTGCTTGGATTTAGACCATTGAATAAGCACGCAACTTAATTAAAGAATGATAAAAGGCAATGAATGAAAGAAAGAAGCATATCAGATAGACTGATCCTGACATCATTTTGGTACAAGTATCATGAAAGGTAACATAAAAGAAAGCCTCAAAACTAACAATTAAAAGAAACAAAAAGTTAAATAAGACATTTGCTTGACTCAATGACTGTGTATGATTTCCAGGATACCTGGTGTTTGAAGATGTCTTCATGCATCTGCATTGTCTTTCTGATGAATTCCAGGTTGTTTCTGTCAACCATTCTTTCCATAGGAAATTTGAGGTTCTTGGTTCCAATTTGGTCAACCTTATTGCTCAACCCGTTGTTCTGATAATTTTCCCACACATCCACACTCTTCGCACTCAAATTCTTGCTGTCTACTGAGGTTGCTGCTAGAAGATTTACAGAATATTCAACTTTGGTCCCCATGCCTGAATAATAAAATGCAGAGTTGTTAAGCTCTTTCCCAACATCATCACACTTTGAGCTGTGCACTTTTTGTTGCCCCAGCGATTGAAAAGAAAATATTTACTTTTATGGTACAAGCGCTTGAAAAAGTGAAGTAGATTAGAAAACCAAACCAAAACAACCCTCCTTTCTCTGTTTTTCATGTTACACTCAATGGGGTTATCATCTCGAAAATCTAAAATGTGAAACGTGAGAACAAACTTTAGTTAACCAAAAGTTTAAAGCCTAATCAAAACTCAAAACTCAAATCCCAGGAATATTAGGACCCAAAACTAGCCAACAGACAATTAGGCTTATGTATCCGTTTCATCGTACTGTCTGTGATAGCCGTGTCTTGTATGTTTCTTTGACGAGTAACAAGAAGAAACTAGAAATAATAGCACATGTTGAAAGTTGAAACTTGAGTCCTGAGAATAGGTCATGATTAGGTTTGCGTCTTTAGCTTATCCTTGATTCAGCTAAAAAAGGAAATGATACTAGTTTATCCCGTGAATGATTATCCAAAAGTGAAGGAGGAGGGAACAAAAAGAATTGGCATTGAAACATTCAAAAGGGTAATCAAACATTGCTGGGGTCACAGAAGAAACAAGGAATCTGGCCGTTAGGCATAGCCAAAATAGTAGCCTTCAGCTCCTACTCCTAGAAGCTAGCCTCACATATTCAAAACCAAAAAAAAAAAAAATCCCACTTCTTGTTCCTTATATAAGCTTAAACCTTTAAGCCTCTACACACCTCCGCTGAAGACACTCAAACAGAGACTGAATAAACATCACACGGCAAGAAAGAATTACAGCATGAAGCTTTCACAGTTATGGGAAGAAGTTATAATACACAAACACAACACACCTGAGATAAGAAGCACCAGAATTGGAGGTTTCTGTGATGAATCTCATTGAACATGCTGCTGCTTGAAGGGAATACTTTTACCCATAAGTCACAGTTTTGTTAACAGAACCAAGCTTATACATAGTGAGAGAAGGAGAAACAGGGGAGTTATAAGTTATAAGCTATTCTGTGAGGGTTGTGGAAGAATCAGTAGTGAGAGAAGGACGGATTATTCTAAGAAGTGCAT
The DNA here is from genome assembly GCF_004799145.2 of Neltuma alba. Lineage (NCBI taxonomy): Eukaryota > Viridiplantae > Streptophyta > Magnoliopsida > Fabales > Fabaceae > Neltuma > Neltuma alba. The sequence continues at coordinate 40,923 of NW_021635989.1, read as the reverse complement.
GAATGAAGGCCACCTGATGATGATGGAGTCCTGAGAAGGAAAGCTCAGAGACAGCGGAAAATCTCTTGGCAGGTCAATACCATTCCATTGTTTACTTGTAAACAAGAAAGCCACCAGCTCTAATTAAAAAGAAGCAAAAACAGAGAATCGTGGGTTTAATAATTCAGGCTTGACAGGCTGTGAGAGGAGGAGGAGGAGGAGGAGGAGGCAGGCAAGAAAAGAGGAAAAACATTTTTATAAAAAAAAAAAAAAAACTTAAAAAGGCCGAAGGAGCAATGTGTCTGTATGTGAATGAACAAGTGCCTCTTACCTGTGTCATATTTAGAGAGAGAAAGAGACAGACGGATATATATATATATATATAGTATCCGTATAGGTGATATTGTTTTTTTTTTTCCTTTTTTTTTTTTGTATATACTTGTGCTTCCCTGTAATGTTTGGGAAAGCCAGGGGACCACAGAGTTTTAACTTTTATGTGTTTTTTTTTTTTTTCATTTTTGGCAAACACAGTTATAATTGACACAAAGGATAGTTTACAAAATGTTGGGGGAATACTACCTGCTCTTAGAAACATTTAAACCATAGAAGTTTTTCCCTCTCCTGAAAATATACATGGGTACTTCCAAAAAAAATATAATTACAGTATTTTTAAATGATATTTTTTATTGAAAACATTAACTTCGTATTGACTAATCAATTATAATTACCGTAGTAAAGAGTACATTTTCAAAAGAATGAAAAAAAATTGAGATCATCTAAAATGTTTTTATTTTTAAAACATATATGAAAACTAAACATATCTTAAAATGAAATGTTCTTCTATAATTTGGTGTTGAGAAATTAAAATTGGATACTACATAAATGAAGTTAAACTTGAATGTTTAAATTGAATAATTGAATAACATCCTCTTGGTTTTAGTGGGAAGAATTTTGACTGTTTACTATTGAGTTCCATTTTGTATGAATGCAGAAAATGTTTTTAAAAGAGTTATTCCTAATTAGATCCAACAATATTGAAATTTGATCTAGTCATATAGTATATAAAAAAAATTGAATAATTGAATAATATTATTGTATATTATAGAATAATTCATGTAAGAGGAGATCCTAATTTTTGTTTTTTGGGGCTTGGCGAGTGGCAAGGCATTCCAGACATAGGGTGTGTTTGGGTGACACTCCAAACCATGGTTTGGGGAATAATCTACCCAAACACCCCCTCCAAAAACCAAAACCATGGTTTTGGAAAAAGCAAAATTTTTTTGCTTTTGGAGAAAAAAGGGAGAGTGTGAGGGCTTATATGATATGTATCTTGTTATTTTTTTTATAAACATATTTTTTTATAAATATATTTAATCTTATATTTTATAAATATATATAAACATTAATTATTTATTAATTATATTATCTTATGTATTATTAATTATGTTGGTAAAAAACATATTATTAGCAATTTTATTCCTTCAAATTAAAATATATTATAAAATCTATTTTTTCTGTAATTATCATATTAACTTATGTCTTTTTTTTAGTAATTTGTATATATAAAAAGTGCTTCTGATAACAACTATCCAAACACTCTCACTTCTCAAAATCACTTTTTTACAAAATCTATTCTTCACAGAATCTATTTTTCTCAGAATCTATTCTCCAGAATCACTTTTCCAAACCACGGTTTGGTTTCATCCAAACACACCCATAGTCATTGTCCAACAACTAAACATCATCAAAATTCAACAATCAGACAAATTTACGTTATCCAATTCCAATAGCTTTCTCTCTGTTTTTATTTTTTATTTTCATTTTTCTTTCTTTCATTAACTTCAACCTCTGGGATTTGATTATTCTTTTCCGTACATGTGATTTCGTCTAAAATTTAATGAATTAATGTCTAATCAAATTCTAATTAACTAATTCAGAACTAAATCCAGATCTCATTGGGATTCCCCATCATCACCTTTTTTCTCGAACCTTGTGATTTTTCATGTTGACTACTTCCTCTTCTATTTTATCAAGATTTTGCATGTCTCCTTCTCTTCTTCTCCTAGAATTATTATTATTATTATTATTATTATTATTACCTCCGATCTTAATTATGAGATTTTGTTTATAGATCACAAATAAAATCTTATAATTAGAACTAAAGAAAGTACTCCTCCGGTCCTTAATATAGGATCCAATTCTTGAGTTGGTTTTCGTCCTAAATATAAGACCCATTTATCATATTTATCAATTTTCTCTAAATTATCCCTATAGATACTCCCTCAACCATAATCAAATAGAAGAGGGAGATGAGGTATTAAAAAAGATGATTATGGTGTTTTAGGAAAAATGTGTCACTTTTTTTTATAATTAACTAACTTACCTAACTTTCTTAATCTAATCAAATTAGTTAAATGGGTCTTACATTAAGGACCGGAGGAGTATTATTTATTTTCTTATCAATATCATTCAAGTAAATATACGTTTCACAAAAGGCTCATCTAGGAATCAAAGAATGTGCATATATCTATGAGACAGCTGGAAAAAAAAAGTAAGAAAAAGATAGATTGGTCAAATGATGATTAGATTTAGATGCATCGAATATAAAATTGATGAACTAGACATTAATGATAAAGAAAGGTTCACAATTTGATTTGATGATAATTAAATAAAATTTTGATCTAATCAAGCATTTGCTATAAAAGCCCCTAATATTTTCTAACTTCCTTATTAATAAGCCCCTAAAAAGTCCATCTCATGACAAATTAAATTTTCTAACTTCCTTATAAGTAAAAATTAGAAAAAGCAAAAAAAGGAAAAAGAAAATCACGATCATAATTTTGCCATAAAAGCCAAAGTGCAATAAAGAGCTCAGACTAGAAATAACTCATTGAAAGCTTTCAAGAATGAGGAATCCCGAATCCGACATGTTGACCCGCAAATATCTGAACTCCACGAATAATAATTTATGTTTCTGATCATTCTTAAATAATGCCCATAATATTTCTACTCTGTAGGTTTCATATTATTTGTCATAGAAATATTGCTTCTTCTTTTTTATATTCCATAATACTTTTCAATTTAGCTGGTAAAAAAAATATTTTTCATCTATTCAAAATTCCAAAAATATAATTTTTTTTTCTTAATCTCTATAAAAAAAAATTTTCGCACAGAAAATATAAAAATGGAGATTGTATTATTTTATTAAAGAAAAATTTAAACTGCGCGGTTTTTGGTACACATACTTTGCTTACTTTCATCGTACATGTGAGTACATGTGAGTATATGCATAGGCCCTAATCCTGGTTCTATTGTGTCTAAATACAAAACTGCTCCCTCTGTTCTTTTTATAAAGAATAAAAGCGTTGTCATAAGAAATAATTTACTTTTATCTAACAAAATTATTGTTTATTTCTGATTATACTTTATTAAAAAGAATTAATAAATGAACTACTTTAGTAAAATTTCATGAGGGTATTTTTGAAAAAAAAACACATTCTGTCCATCCATCAGCACATTTAAATGTTTAGCTAAATTAACCTACTTTTCTTAATATTAAGAAAATAGGTATTTATTCTTTTAAAAGAATAACAGAGGTCCTATATATTAAAAAAGGACAAAATGAACACAGAGAAAAAATAGACATGGTACCAAAATTGTGTCATTCAGAATTGTCGCGCGCTTTTGTTTCCTACAACAATTGGTGCAGTGAAATAGTAAGGAAAGGATAAATAAATAAATAATGCCCATTAATTTTGATTAATAAGATAATAGGCTTAGCTTGAGTTACAAGTTTTTCGCTTGAGGGAATATTAATTAGTCAAAATTCAAAGACATAAGAGATCATGGCCATACATAGAGTCTTGTAAATGAGTGAAACCCCTGTTTGTTTAATTTGCTATATTTAAAAACTCACAAATGGGGTTTGATTTATCGAAATAAATTAAGTGTTACAAGCCTGTCAAAGTTGGAGATGGATCATGTGTATGATCTTGGCCTGGGGATTCATGAAGGTTGAGTTAAAATAAAGAAAGAAAAAGAAAGAGAGATAAATTAATTAATTAAGTAATTAATTAATGGGTTAGTCATGTGAGGATTATTGATCCACAAGGGAAGAGAAACTCTTAATTAATTAAATTGTAAAAGTAAGTGTATGCAGAAGATTATATATAGTATCATATATACATAGAGAGATGGGCTATTACCAGTTTGTTGGAGGGATTATATATTTGATGATATTCCCTATGTGATTATATTGTCTGTTTCCTAATCCCATTTATTAACTTATTATTATTTAGATTTCAGAGACACAGATTCAATTATAGGTATAGAGATACACAATATGTCTAATCCAGGCACATAGACTTGATCAAACCAGTTGTGGGATTCTCTGCTCTAATTCATATTTAGTTGTGAAATCCAAGGATGATATGTGTGTGTTATATATGTTGTTGAATGAAGAATGAAAGTGGGGTTTCATTTAAAGGCATACATTGATTATGATGCTTGCATTCTTAACAATCTTTTCCTGAAATATGAGTTATAAATATTGATTTAAATAATTGTAAATTCAAATGTTTCAATATAAATAATATATTTAACTTTTATGTATAACCGCTTAGAACTAGAACTACCTGAATCCATATTTGGCAACTCTTTTTTTTTTTAAAAAAAAAAACTGTTACTGATTTAATTTTTTAAAAACTTAAATATCATTGCCCCATTCTTAAATCCTCCTCCCTGGTTAGCTCAAAATTAATTTTTTTTATAACCAGTTATCGTGTCGAACTAAGTTTGTGTTGGATTCTTGCCTTACAATTACAAAATGAAGGCCTTGTAAGATTCATGACAGCATTCTGATTATATATTAAAACATCTCATATCTTGTTTATATATGGAAATTGCCCTTGTTCAAATGCATGCACAGGAATATTCAATTTGAATATTCCTTTACAAATTGAGTATAAAAGAGCACAGATCCCCCCCCCCAAAAAAAGAGAAATCTATGACTAAATGATACATGCCTTAACAAATAATATATGCTTTGTTAATGACAAACAATTTTGTTCCTATGTGATATACAAATTTCATTAACATTTGCTTGAGTAGTAATACAATTCAGCATTAAATTAAACTTTTGAGAATATTTCGGTCATGTATAAAAAATTACTTTTATTGAAAGTCTAATAATAAAAAAAACTACTTACAAATCTAGTCTAGTCTTTTATTATTAAAAAAAAAATAATACACTCCTTTGTTTGCATCTATAAGACATTTCCAACTTGTTTAAACTTAAAAAAATTTAAACCTCACTAATTGGTTTTTAAATTTTAATAATTTAATAATTTTATCTTTATTCATTGTATAATAGTCTATAAAATAATAAATTATAAGTAAAATTGTATGCTTATACAAGAAATTTAATAAGATAATTTATATTAAATAAAAAGCACTTCCTCCAGTTCAAAATATAAGCATATAAAGTTTGAAATCGTTTGTTTCTTTTTTTACAAGCTATAATTTGGATTTATCTAATTATTTACTACATTCTTTTCATTTTCATCCTTAATTAATTATATGACTCTTTCATCTATTTTTTTTTACCAATTCTCTCTCATCTCTTTTTTTGCTCATTCTCTCTTTGAATTACCTTCTCCATGAATAAGAGTATTTTAGAAAAATAAATTATATTTTTTTTATATATTTATTATCTTTAACTAATTTTAACTGATCTTTTAAAGTTACATAGGTCAATTATTTGATATTTATATTTTGAACATGAAGAAATTACTTTTTTATTACTGTGTTGTAAATAAGATGATAGAAGTGTATATATTGAGAATATAATGACAAAACATGGGGTGATGACATAAAACTCCATGGGGATCTCAATCATGCTTATCTATAAAAAGGAATCTAAAGTGGACCCAATTGGGAATTTTAAAAATGGAAGACTTAGAATTTCATCAAATGGGTTGCCACAATAAGTGCTGCAATACACAATTATCCCTCTGATTCATATAAGATAGTCATTTTCACTTTGCTCCTTGATAAGGCAGATCCAACACAACATGGCCATATAAAATGTGCCTCAGGTGGGTTCCATCTGGGTCTTTGAAAATGACACGTGTCGCCATCCCAACCGAGCAAATGGGGTTTGATCATGGGTCAGTTTTATGATAATGACTTGATTGATTGTGATTAGGAGACTGATTAAACAAGCAATTGACCAATTAGATATATAGCTTTTGGTGATTGATGCTGCTAAGTTAATATTGAACTCTGCTTTCTCTTTTCCTTTTCTTCCCCTTTGCTTCACATAGAAAACTCCATCACATCAAACTCACGCGCCTGCTTTTTGTTTTTTTTTAATTTTTCTAAACAAGGGAATTTTATAATTGGGAAAAACTCTCCCAATGATAATTTTATTAGTGAGAATGAATTTATAAATCTTGATAAATAAAAAATATTAGTCTTGTATAAATTTTATGTATAGAGTATCAATATTCTGATTGAGGTCATTTCTCACTAATAAAATTTTTAATGTAAGATTTTTCTCCAATTTTTCCTTCTACTTAATACTACCAATTTATATTTTAATATTATTAAGAAAAATTAAGAATGGCAATTTGTTTAAAAAAATAAATGTTAAGAGAGAATTGGGTTTTAATATAGGTTTTAAACAGTTATTAAATGATTATTTAAGAAGATTAAAAATGCCAAGGAAATAAAGGAAATCAAGAAGCGCAATTTAGCAATAGTTTTGATTTATTTTATATTGGTATGCATACATACATATATATTGAATTTTTGATAATTAAATTTGTCCATTTTAAAGAAAATATTTGTAATTCCATCTTCGTCTTTGAACTTTGAAGTTTGCGGAATCCCTACAAAGAAGGGCGCACACAAAGTCATGAAAATAGGTTTAAATTAATGGAAGAAAATAATTACACCCAAAAACCATATAACAACTTTATAAAAATCTAAAGTAAAATATTTCAAAACAGTAAATTATCTAAAAGAAGTGAAAAATTACACACACACACACATATTAAAATCCCTTGAGTTTCCTTCTATACATTGAGAGTGTAAACACGTTGACATCATGTAAATCTCACAAAAATATCAATAATAAAACGAGTGATGTCATGCCCAAAAAAAAGATCTAATGTTTATAAAAATATGAGCATCCAGTTTTGAAAGTTTTCCCCCAAAAAAAACAGAAGAATATTTATTGATTTGACAATATCATTTTTTTCTATTAATTATTGAGCTCATGAATTTATTATTTTCTCGGCCAAGTGAAGTGAATCAGAATCTTGTAAATATTTCCCATCCAATTATTGTTGATTGGTCCAATAGCCCATCGCATCCATACTGTTACAAAATAAACATATCTACGTATTTTCCTATTGGATACTATACGCGTCAAATGCATATGGTAGGCATATATTTATATGACTTCACCAAATGGGCGGCTTGTTTGAAAATACATATGTATACTTGTTGCACATATAATTTCTAAAATACATCATATTTATTGTATACATCGCAATAATAATGTGTGTTTTGAAACTTGTTAATATTAAAATAATATGAAAAAAATAGTTTTATGTTGAAAAATTTTACAAAAAAAAAAAAAACTCTTTCGAATTTTCAGACGTGGCCTACACATAAATACATACCTCATGGAACATTGTTTTGTGTGTACCTACATCCAAAAAAATGATTTCAAAATTAAAAAAATTGGGTTGAAAATATTGTTTGATTTATTTTTTTTTTACTGGAAAGACCTGAATTTGAGCGGGTATTTGACTGTATGCAAATAGTTTCTGTTTTGATTTTTTTGTTCATTTATTTGAAGATAAGTTATAATTAAACAAGAGTTGTGTTTGTTAAATATGAGCTGCACTATGTTCTTGTGGTTGATAAAATCTACTAACAGTTATTTTAACTAAATTTCTCTTTTAAATTAAAAATAAAAAGAAAATGGAAAAAAGAGAGAGAACATATATCATATATGCAAACATGCGCATAGGATCATAGTTGAGGTAACTAATTAATGAGAAAAGGATTAGAATAAGCATATTCCTCTAATTGTGGATTAAACATTGAATTAAGAAGGGAAAGAAAAGTCTGCACGGATCCAATTCAGCTCCCACATTCAATTATGCATCAGATTCGGAGTATGACTTACCTACCATTTTTATTTGAATAAAAAATAATAATAATAATAACATGAAAGATATATATATTAATTAGGTTTGAATTACTTAATTAGCATTAAATAAAGAAGCCAAAAGGAATCTCTGCGTTTGAGGACGCAAGCTTATCTTCCCTGGATCCAATGCCATCTCCCCTTCATTTTCAATAATATCCTTATCACTATCATCCCACTGCTTCATCATCTTCTTCAATTAAACTATTACTCATTATATTATTGCAAATTATTAAACTCCTTATACCTACATTTAGTTCCCAACTAAGTACGCATCATATGAAATATGTTCTAAGTTTTGTCATTGGAGACATATTATAAAGGGAAAATCACTAACAGGTCCCACAGAAGGCAATTTATTACTCTGAGGTCCCACGAAATGTCAAAATCACTGACAGGTCCCAAGGGACCTCAGATAATATTTTCGTTTTGTAAAATGACATTACTGCCCCTCATATTCCAGATTCACATTTGCTCTGTCATTACGATTTACTACCTCAGCAGCGACTATTAACAACCTAATGAGAGGGCGTTAACAACCCTAGCAGTATCCGTTAACAACTTACTTTATAGAATTATATAACCTCTACATAAGAGTAAATTATAACCAAATAATATAATACTACAACTTTAACACTAAAATGAGAAGCTTTTTGATATCATTAAGAATTTTAACTAGATCCAATAGGATTATAGTAATATTTTAATGCGAATATCCATTTACAATCTCAACAGCGATTATTAACAACCGAATGAGAGGGCATTAACAACCTAAGCAGTAGCCGTTAACAACTTACTTTATAGAATTATATAACCTCTGCATAAGAGTAAATTATAACCAAATAGTATAATACAACAATTTTAACACTAAAATGGGAAGCTTTTTGATATCATTAAGAATTTTAACTAAACCCAATAGGATTATAGCAACATTTTAATGCGAAGATTCATTTACAATCTCAATGGTGAGTATTAATAACCCAAAGAGAGCTGTTGACAATCTAGGCAGTATCTATTAACAATTGACTTTATAGGATAATATAACCTCTAACAACTATATAAGATTAACTTTAAGACTATTTAGTTATAATTAGAAGTTATATTATCCAATAAAGTTAGTTGTTAACAGACACTACTAAGGTTGTTAACAATTCTCCTTAGGTTATTAATACTTACTGTTGAGGTTGTAAATGGATTTTCGCATTAAAATGTTGCTATAATCCTATTGGGTTTGGTTAAAATTCTTAATAATATCAAAAAGCTTCCCATTTTAGTGTTAAAGTTGTTGTATTATATTATTTGGTTATAATTTACTCTTACGCGGAGGTTATATAATTCTATAAAGTAAGTTGTTAACGGATACTGCTTAGGTTGTTAATGCCTTCTCATTTGGTTGTTAATAGTCGCTATTGAGGTTGTAAATGGATCTTCGCATTAAAATATTACTATAATCCTATTGGATTTAGTTAAAATTCTTAATGATATCAAAAAGCTTCCCATTTTAGTGTTAAAATTGTTGTATTATACTATTTGGTTATAATTTACTCTTATGCAGAGGTGATATAATTCTATAAAGTAAGTTGTTAACGGCTACTGCTTAGGTTGTTAATGCCCTCTCATTCGGTTGTTAATAATCGCTGTTGAGATTGTAAATGGATATTCGCATTAAAATATTACTATAATCCTATTGGATCTAGTTAAAATTCTTAATGATATCAAAAAGCTTCCCATTTTAGTATTAAAGTTGTTGTATTATATTATTTGGTTATAATTTACTCTTATGTAGAGGTTATATAATTCTATAAAGTAAGTTGTTAACGGATACTGCTAGGGTTGTTAACGCCCTCTCATTAGGTTGTTAATAGTCGCTGCTGAGGTTGTAAATCGTAATGACAAAGCAAATGTGAATCTAGAATATGAGGGGCAGTAATGTCATTTTACAAAACGAAAATATTACTCTGAGGTCCCTTGGGACCTGTCAGTGATTTTGACATTTCGTGGGACCTCAGAGTAATAAATTGCCTTCTGTGGGACCTGTTAGTGATTTTTCCTATTATAAATGTGTAACAGGAAGAATTACCTAATAACGAGTGAGCTGTTATTATTTTTTACACTGAAAACTGTCATTACGGGTTGTTCTGTTATCATCAGAACTTTTTAATAATCATATTCCTTCATTGAGACTTTATAGCAATTCTCTCTAAATAATACGATATTTTATTGATTTTATATTTTATATTAATATTGTATGCAATGAGTGTTTATTTGATTTCTTTGTTCTTTATTTGAAGCACTGGAAAGGTTTGAACTCTAAGTATCACCAATGTTTCATATCATTGTTATCATCTCACATACTTTATTTAGGCTATAAACTGTACATAATTCCATTATTGTATTACGTATAAATAGCCTTACTGACTTTTAAAACTTTACAATGAATCCTCTAAATTCTTACATTCGTTTAAATAACTCCCCTATTACCGGTATGAGTTTCGTTCACAATCTGTACATAAATTAGAATTTTGAAGGATTATTTGCCTCTAACTCAAGGTTTAAGAAGGTTACATGTACATAAAATAAAGTTTAAGGAATGTATAATTGATAGTTGGAGTTATGTGCAAAAACTTAGAAGTTTAGGAAGGTTCATCACTAAATTTTAAAAATTAGGGAAATTATTTGCATATAGTTTAATGTTTAGAGAGAGTTTTGTGTAATTTAATCAAGATTTATAATTTACATTCGACAGATATTTTTCATGCTTCCAAGAGTTGCAATTGATTTTTAAAACATTGTAAGTTTATGAATACAAAATTAGGAGAATGAAAATTAAGGACCCTTTAAAATTAATAATATAATATAAAAATTTTCAAATTATAAATATAGAATTTAAGTTATAAATTTTGAAATCTTAATTGTAAATAAGCCCTTATTTTATATTGGTTTCCTTACAAGGTTCCTAATAGTTATTTTTTCTACAAATTTAAATAATTTTTATGACATCCAAATACCGAATTGAATTTTTTGTGAGGGAAAAACAAATTACAACCTAAGGAATGAGATTGATAATTTTACTTTTAAAAAAATTACGTGGTAGCTTATTTATATGATGAATAAAAAACTTTAAATTTTAAAACTTTTAACTGTGCATTGATATATAAATTTTGGATTTCTTTACATACATTTTCCCCGGATAAAGGTCTTTCAATTTCTTTCACTGTCTTGCATTGAAATTTTTTTTTCCTTCTGAATAATTGAGTGTAGACTCCTTCCTTACTCCTTTATCGGTCTGCATATATAATAAGCTAAGACTCGAGATTGGTTACTTCATAATTTAATTCAACTATTCCTAAATAATTCCACCAATAAGTTTTTAATTAGCCGAAAAAGAGATGATTACTCTCTTAACCATAACTTTTCCCTGCATGAAGAAAAATGAGTGCAGGTAATTAATTTATTAATATCTCTGGGGTATTGAGACTATTTACTCAATAATTTATATAATGATCATCTTTTGTTTACCCATAGATCCCAAAAACGAAAGCGATTTAATTTTAGGATTAAGATTAATCAAATGCAAGAAGAATAAATTAGTTTAGGATTGAATAATTGTGATTTAGAATTAATGACGAAACAGCAGACAAGAATCTGAAACTTTGATTGCGTGTTGTTCTTTTGTTGACGCACAAATTTTGGAGTAAAAGCTTTTTTAAATTTAGGAATGAAATTTATTGGAATCACCGATCATCTGCCCATTTGTTCGTCCAATAGATCTTAACCTGGTATAATGTAACTAAAATGAGTTTAGCATAGTTATATAATATAATTTAATGAAATCTGATATATAGTTGAAAAGTTGACAATCCAATAATTTGAGACTCAAATTTTAAGTAGCATATTGAGTTATTGACCCAATCATTATTATTATTTTTCTTATAATTCAGGATATCCTCAAATTACTTTAATTAGGCTTGAGATTAATCTCTGTCGTGTCTGAAACGTTAAAGTTAAAACCTTCCCAACAAGTACGCTTCTGAAAATTCAAATTTGTGTTGTCCTTTTTACAGAGGTAAGAGTGAGACCGTTTATTATCTCAATTAATAACTTGCTGGTAACTCATTATTATTTTATTTCACTTAATGTGAAATATTTAACTTGATGTCGAGGAAGCAGCATATGCACACGGCAAGTGAGTTATAATTTTAACCTGAATTTGGTACATCCCTCTATTTGATTCGAATATTAAATTCACATCTAACATATGAATATATATATATATATATATATCTCTCTCTCTCTCTGTTAGGATGTCATTAATTTGCTTTTTATGACCAAAATTGAATTTTATATAATACTCCTCCGGTCCTTATTATAAGACCCAATTTGACTTTTTATTTGGTCCTAATTATAAGACCCAATCCATTTTCTCTCTTATATTTATGCATTTTTTTCCAAGATAATCCTTCTAATAATGATAGTTTTAGCCAATATACTTAATTAGCAAGGATATTTTAGAAATAACAACACTTATTTATTATAAATAACCAACTTAACTTACTTCCTTAATCTCCTCAAATAAATCAATTGGGTCTTATAATTAGGACCGGAGGAGTATATGCTTTTGCCCAGTGAAACAAACATTTTCTGCCCAAAAGAAGGTGATACTCTTGCATAGTAGTTTTCTTTAGTTGATAAAAAGGAAAGCCTTTGCTTTTGGGTGGGGGATATTGGATAAGATTAAAGATAGGCTTGCTTTTAACTGGTCAAAAAGATAAAAATGTTATTGCTTGATTTTTGTTTATTGATGAGAAAAACGATGGTTTAAGTTTTTTAAATCGAAGAAAACATTATACATATTTTTTTAAAAAAAATTGTAAATTATTCTAATAATTGAAATTGAAATTTTGAACTCAAAACTTTGAGTACTAGTATATTTATTTTTCAAAAATTTAATTTTATAGATTGATTTAATAGACGGTCCTAAAGTTTTTATAATCATAATTCATATATTTTTTTGCGTGCTGAAAATCAAAATGTCAAGATGGTGGGCCTCTGGTTTCCAAGTGCATTATTTTGGATGCATGTCCTTCTTACTAAGGAAAGTAGCTACTAACTAGTTGTGACATGACATCTAATCTCAAAGAATATTTCTAATTTTAATTTAAATAAAAAATTAGCCTAACTTTCAATTTCAGCCCTTGAAAAATTCCAACTGGGCTCATAATTAATTTTTGGGGCACAAAGTGGAGTATAAGCTTAATAGTGCTTGGTAGATCTTTGTAATTAAGGGAATGTTAATGACTAGATTATTGGGTAGGAAAAAAACACATACATATGTAAACATATAATTGGAAAAAATGATGTCAGGTATATGAGAGTAAGTAATTATATAAGTTTTGCCCAAAAAATATTACTCCTCCGGTTTTAAATATAAGACCCTTATATACACTATATGAGAGTCTTATATTTAAGACCGGATGAATATTAAAAATGATTAGTCGTCAATTTTTTCACAAGTTAAATGACAATAGTGTTTTTTAAAAAAAATATTTCATTTAATTAACAATGTGTAATTATATACTATAATAAATTATAAAAATGTAAAACGTAAAAAAATTTAAAAAAAATTGTAAAGGTGTATAAAATAGAGAAAATGAAAATAAAGAGCTTGTCAGACTTAATGAAATTGACACAAATATCCTTTATTAAAGTGAAAACGATTTTAAAAAAAAAGAATTAATAAATCTCATGTATATTTAAGCGGGCATACTTTTTATATCATTATTTTTCCATTTTAAATATATTGTTTTTTCCGTCTGAGAATTTAAAGTATAGGGAGTTACGTAAAAATGAGTGTAAAGTACATGACCGATTAATTAATTTTCCCTGCTATAATTTTATGGCCCAAGACACAAATGAAATTTGAAGGCACCTGAACTTAAAAATCACACAGGCCCATTTCTAAAACCTCAATTAGCCCAATAAAACTTCTTTTCCTGAAGAATTAAAAGCAAACCATCCAATTGTCACAAGTCAAGGCCCAACCGTGGTCCCAAAACCTGGCCCAGCCTTTTTTTATTTAAAATTCAACTGGGTTTTGGGCCAAAACTTTGGGTTTTACTCTTTACAGTAAACGCATGGATCTAGGGGCATCTGGATGAACACCCAAGGGTCTACTGTTGGCTTGTTTTGCCCAGCTAGTATGATCTACGAGGAGTAAAATCAAACACCTTGCACTTGCCACTTGGTTTTGGTTTGAGTTGAGCTTAAATCCCTATTTAAAAATTTTATACAAAAAATTGATTTTATTGTGTTGTAACTTGCAAGGGATTGAAATTCCATGAAGATTATTTCGGATTTCCCCCTATTTACAGAAGAGAGTAAATGTGAGTAAAACATTAATAGAAGAGAAAATGACAAAAAACAAAAAAGCAGAAAATTATTAAACACCAATTAAGAAATGTTAACAAAAATTTATTGTCGTTTACAAATTCAGTATTGTCAATATCAAATAAAGTATTATTATTAAACCTAATTTAGGATTTAGTAATTTTTAACTTTTTTTTTGGTTATTTGTCCTTAATAGAAAATGAAAAATATATAATGCCATGTTGTGTCTAAACATGCAATGCAACAATCTACAAAGTAATTTACATAAAAAAAAAAAAAAGCATGTTCCCACGCAATACGGAGTTTAAGGAATAAACTTCACTATTTATAACTTGTAATGTGTGTGTATCTCTCTCTGACTCACATATTGAGATTGGTATATTAATGATTAAGTGCCTGTTTGGTTGGGCTTTTCAGGGATGAAAAGTAGCTTAAATTGGGCAAAAGCTTGATTAGAAATTTGGATGCTATTTTGATGGGTGATTGGACAATCTGGCTTTTGCATGAAAAATTACAACAAGTTATAAACTAAAATTAACAGTTTATGACTTATAACTTTTGAAACATGGAGAGAAAAAAGTTAAGAAATTTATTACCTTCTTTAATTCTTATTATAAACCTCAAATGACTAATTTGTAGATAACAAAAAATCAGTTAAAATCAGTTGAAAGTAATAAATAAGTTAGAAATATGCTTTTGTTTTTAAATATGCTCTTAGAAATATATTTTTATTTTCATGTTTCACTTTATATTTAAATTTTTTTTATGATTTCTCTAAAATTTTAAAATTTAATTCACCCATTAAATTTGACTTCCTCATATTAAATTATTTTAATTTCATTGTATTATGTGAAATTATTTTTTTTAATCATGTTTCATTATTTATTAAAACTCATACCCATTTTGGTTATTTTACAACCAAACTTACTTTTATTCAACTATAATCCAAACAACTCTTTATTAATCTCACTTTTGCAAACTAATTTTCAGAACTCTAATATAAACACAATTTAACTTATCCAATTTAGTTTTTATTTAACTTAATTTCTATAAGCCAAATTGACAATAAACGACTTTTTCAATCACTGATCTAAACATACCCTAAGTATAAAAAACGAGAAAATAACTAACAAACAAACAAATGAAAATGATCTATATTAAATTTGTTTATGCATAAATTATTTCAATTTATTAAAATGAATTACTAATATTAATATTAGTCTATCAATCAATATGTAATTTAAAATTTATCACGAATCACACTATTTATAAGCTCAACTAGAGATTTCTTCCCCGTGCGATGCACGAATTAAAATATTTGATTAAATTTTAAATGATAATAAATTGTATTATCTAAGACAGTTTAAAATTATATTCACTTTTTATAGAAGTGTAATTTTTTTATTTATTCAAATGATATTCAAAATTAAGAAGACTATATAAAAATTTAAAATTATTTATTTATTTCTTTATTTAAGCTTCCAATTGACGTAGTATTTAATTATGATGTTTTTTATTTAATTTAATATATTCAAATCCTAATTAAGATATCATTTAAACTCAAAATTAATTATTAATTCCTTCATTTGACCCTTAAATTGAAATCCCATTTAATAACGATACTCCTCATTTAATTCAATATACATAAATCCCCATCAAAATATTATTCAAATCTTATCAATTAAATATATTTTGATGTCTTAATATTATACCCTATCCATTTTTAAAACAAACTGGGTATTACAAGTTTTCAAGAATATAATATGATTCTTAAAAAATCACTTGCTATAAATATATCTCGAATATAATTTCAAGTTTTCAACTACGCAAATTTAACTTGGGTCTGAGTCTGACACAACGTGTCTCTCCCTCCTTCCCCATCCTTCATCTTTCACTTCTGTCCACAAACTTGGCTCCCTCATTTTCTTTCACCTCTTTATACATAAATAATTATTAAAATCATCACAAAATTTGAGCCAATCAGTGAACGCTTTCTATCAGCATCTTCACCATTCAGCGCTGCAACGCGAATATCAGAATTCAGAATTTAACTTCACCCAGAAACCAAAAATGATGAAGTTTTAAACTTTGATTTTGCATTCCACTACTCTTATGGTAGATTTCAAATGTTGGGTGGTATACTTTCTTCTCAATCTCAAGGCCTCAATGCAGCAACTTCAGCTTCTGCACTCAACTCCTCGCTCATAGCTTCTGATAGATTATCCTCCGCCCCTATATCTCTCTTGAAGGTGCTCTTGATTTTGCTCCTCTTTGCCCTTGTTCATACTATTTATTCTACAGAATTACTCAATTATGTTCGTTTTTTTCTAGGAACCCATTTCAAATGCCAGAGGATTATCCGCTAAACAAAGTTCTTTTAGCGGAGGTCGCCAAATCAACTTCGCGCGGTCTTTTAGGCGTACTCGACGACGAAACAGAACAGGTATCGAATGCACTGTATGACCTTATGAATTTGAGTAACATTGAATTGATTATGGGCAAGAAATTGTAGAGCATTTTGACTATGGAATTTTGAACAGAATGTGTATAGAATATAGCATTGCCTTAGAAATATGATTTTACGCTGCAATATGAAAAATAACACATCTTTGTCTTGAAAAACTTTGTCATATGTTATTCTGGTGTTTATGAACACATGATTAAAATGAAAGGATAAGGTGTCTGAGCAACTTATAATAATACTTGTTAGTTTCATTTATCAAATTAGCCCGCAAATGATGTGGAGAAAATAACTGGCTATAGCAATAACATTTGGAGGCTGCAGGAGTTGTGGTCTCACCAACCTGTGTGCTACCACTTACGGAAGAGAATGTAGAGAAGGTTTTGGATGAGGTAAGGCCTAGCTTGATGGCTGATGGAGGAAATGTGGCTCTACATGAGATAGATGGCCTTGTTGTTATACTCAAGCTACAAGGAGCATGCGGGTCATGTCCTAGCTCAACCATGACCTTAAAGATGGGAATTGAAACACGCCTCAAAGATAAGATTCCTGAAATCCTGGAGGTGGAGCAGATAGTTGACACTGAGACTGGACTTGAATTAACTGAGGATAATGTTGAAAGTGTACGAACTTTATTTATGCATTAATTTCCAGCATTTATATCATTTGATCAATATTATGCATCCTCATGGCCTCTTAGTCTAAGAAGTAAAAGGAAGTCATCTGCTAGAAACTTGCACTGCAGCACCCACCCGCACCCTCAAGGTCTAAGACTGAAAAAGGCTGTTGTTTTTGCTTCACAAGCTTGAGTATATCCCATCCAATTTCCTGTAGGTTTTCATATCGACAATCGAACCCTCTTTTTCTTCCCAGGGGTTGTGAGTGTAGGTTTTATTAATGAAAGGTTCCAGAATAAATTGAAAGTTTGAAACTCATAGGCATCATCTTGAAAATGACAATGAGTGATTAGTACATTCTGCAAAACCATAAAGATTACTCTCCACCAATGTCCTTGTGGCTGAATACTACCTCTGGTCTTTAATATAAAAGCTTGTGTGATTTTTATTTTGGCTTTAAATATAATAGCCCAATACATTTTCTATCCTATATTTATCTATTTTTTCACAAGTTAGTTATTGTAATAATAATAGTTCTAATCGATACACTTGATTAGTAAGGATATTTTAGGAAAAACAATATCTATTTATTACAAATAACTAACATAACTAATTTTCTTAATATACTCAAATTAGTCAACTGGGACTGGAGGTAGTAACATGTAAGCCCTCATGCTTTTAAGTGAGAGATTGTGGGTTCCATTCTGCTTGTAATCTCATGTCATTAATACCTACTCTTTTAATTCAGTTTAAAAGAAAAAAGGTTAAAAAGCACTCTTCTCAGTTGGGCCAGAAAGTTGGAAGTCTCTCCTTATTTCTTGAACAATTCTGATAGTGAGCTAAATAACAAGACGGAATACAAATATTACATGTGCCTTCCGCCCCAACTATTTTATGTTGCCTTAATTTTGCAGAAATCGTCTCTGCATAAAACACAGATATGTCTTAGAGCTTTGGGATTCTGTGTTAAGCTAATCATGTTCTGCTTAGAGCTTCCTTTTGCTTTGTGAATGCATTCTGAAGCTTATAATGTTTTCAGGTTCTTGCTGAGATTAGACCATACCTTAGTGGCACTGGGGGAGGAACACTGGAACTTGTTCAGGTTAATGACTATGTCGTCAAAGTTCGGCTCACTGGACCTGCTGCAAAAGTTATGACTGTTCGTGTGGCCCTAACTCAAAAGTTGAGGGACAAGATACCTTCCATTGCAGCTGTGCAGCTAATAGAGTGATGGATTCCATACCCGTTTTAAACCAAACAGATGAACATGTGCATTTGTCTTCGTCATACAGGATTCAACATTGCCTCACTTTTAGTTTTACCCTCACCATTTCAACCCATTGGGGTACAACTGATTATATGTATTTCTCCTCTCACTCTCACTTTATCGTTGTATTCTTCAGAATTACCGAATTTTCATGTTTCATGTCTATAAATTCTATAGACATTTATAGTAAAATATCCTTGAGAAAAATATTTGGTCACATCTTATACTTTCATTAAAATATTTGACGGCTAATACTTAATTAAACTTTAGTCTCTCTTCTCTTTATGGCACACATTTATTTATTCATCGACCCTCCCCCTGATTTGCCGATATCCACATCACAATGCATTGAAAAATTCCCAGGTACAACTAACTTTTGTTCTTCCAAAATGAGGAATTGGGGAGGGAAAGGAATGTTCAATTAGACAAAATTACAACTGTACCCTCATGGTTTCACATAGCAGTAAGCCTGTAAGCCTGCAACCAAGAGCAAGAGCCCGCATGAAAATCAGTCTCCACTCAAACCCTAATAAGTTGCGCAACTTCGCCTCCTGGCCCTGATGCTTCATCCGTATTCACAGTTCTACAACAACTTCCGAGATTTTTTTTCCCCACAATCATATCTTTTCTTTCCTTTCATGTGCGTGGGTTGAGAGCCTCAAAATCTGTCGTTGGTAAAGGTGCATCTAGAAAGTTCTACATTCTTATGATGCCTTGCTTTGTTTCTTGTGAAAATGGATCCTCCATAGTTATGCCACCAAAGCGAGTGTCGTATTTATGGCAGATGATTTTTATGCAAGTTCTCTGAACAGATTGGTGTTGCTTGTTCAGATTTGTCACGCGAGGCATACCAAATAAGCTGTTCTTTTCTTTTTTTTTTAAAAAAAAAAGAATCCTTTCCTTACTCTGATATGAAGTTTTTGGGATATCGACCATGGTTACTATTCTAGTTTACATACATGTATCATTCTCTGAAAATATTTAAGGAAAAAAAAAAATACTGTTCTCTTTTTTCCCTTCTTCTGGTGCTAGTAGTCATCCTCTTCATCTCTTGACCTAAAGAATCTCCTCACAACCGCAGCAGCAGCACCAAGAACCAAAAACAGCACTATAGCATCAAACCCACCTCCAATGCCAACTGCTACACTTGGGCCTGGTGCGAAGAACGAAAATGGAGACCAGCCCCACCCACCATAGAACGGCACGCCATAACCGTAGCCATAGCCACCGACCAAAGGAGGCGCCACAGGGGGATTCACATAGATGTTGGTCCTGCCAATGCAAGTTTTCTTTTTCAGAAACAAGATTATCCAGAAATAGGTCTGTAAACAGAATGCCTGATCTCATGCCCACATATGTAACTTAATAGGGAATTACTAGGAAGAAACAAGTATCATTCAGACATAATACATATAAGGCTATTGTTTTTTCCTCTTCTTCTAATATGGTCTTCAAATAATACTCCAAGGAGTAAATAAAATGAACTATAAGCCAAAATGGGATTAAATCATATATGGAAGAGTTTGGACCCAACTACGTAAGAAGGCCACATAAATTCATGCAATATCTGATGTGGAAAACAACATTTTCATGACTAAATAAGAATCTACGTGACCATATATGATCAAACTAGCATATTTCTCAGAAATTACTGGAATATAGAAAGACGGATCAATGAACTTTACTGTCCTGCATTAATAAGATTTATGTGTGTCGCGTTTGTGAATTCAATTACATTCTAATACCCAAAAGAGTTCACTATATTCCTACTTGGTTCCCAAACTCCAATTGCTTTAAAGCTAGAGAGATGTGAAGACGAAAACACGTAACACATCAGTTACTTTTGTACACAAACATTTCACACACCAGCTACTATTACGCTCAATCTACCCACGGCCATGAATCATGAACACACTGAACTGTGTATGATATATGTCAGAACATATTACGACACACATTGTGATATCATACATGGCACTTCAATTCTTACGATGTAGTGTCCCAAACTAGCATGACGGTACCCATACCTTTGTAGATTTAATTAATTAAAAATTATAGCTTCAGTTCATTTGTGGACATGGTAGCATTACTCCCAGAAGCTAACCAATAAAATGTCAATGAACCGGGACAGTTAACAACTTCAGTCACGATACGAACAAAATGATCAAGTGAAGGCAAAGGTAAAAGGATGGGAGGCAAGCAGTCCAAGCATCAGAGAAGATCATTAACAGACAGATTTTACATTGGCGAAGCTATTCATCGAAACTTGTAAAGAATTTTTTTACCTGGAGTTGTTGTTGATTCTGGGTGAGGAACGAGGAGCCGAAGATCTGAAGGCCTTGCCACCAACTCTACCCCCACTCTTGGCAGCTGATGCATCATGAACTGACCCCAGTGTCAACACTCCAGCAGCCACTGCGACTAGTGCTAACTTGGCCAACTTATTCTCTTTCTTCCTAACCACATCAACCCCGTTAATTACTCAACATGTCAAAGCACACCAGCACTACTGTTATCTCTATATCGCCAATTTGCCACGTAATTTAACTTAAAATAATGATTTGATGAAATCTCAAGTGAAAAATGCTCATTTGTAGCTTCACTTACGACAAACGTTTCCCCAATAGGAAACATTGGCATGCTGAATAATCACAATCACGAGAAACAGCATTGAGTGTAAGATAGTTTAAACAACATAAAGAGCATTCGAAAATTTAGCAGCGTCATATTCTGGGGGAAAAAAAAAAAGCCCTTGAATCTAGAAGACGGTGAACCAATTGAATTGAAGGAATTCGATAGACACCTGGGGGAATCTTGTCCATCACGTTGAGAATAACTGCAAGAGATGAATTTATGGGAAGTAGGAGGTGGGGCGTAGGGTTTGTGGGGAAGGGGAATGAGGGCGTTGGTGAGGAAGCTTTGGCGAGACCACATATCAACGAGTTGCAGAGTCTCCGGTTTGCTCTGTTTCTTCGGTGAACGAGTTCAAAATGAGTGCGCCTTCCTGGGATTAAAGCTGAACTGCCAATCCATTTTCTGATCCTCAAGTCGCCACGTGGCGCCATAGAATTAGACGAATCGATATTTCGTGTTCCGTCCAAACACACACACACGCACGCACGCACACAAACAAGGCAGAGATTTTTTTTTGCCCTTGACTCAGTTGAAGTGCTAGAGATCTCACAGATAAACAAGGTTTTATTATTTGATTAACTAAATTGAAGAAATTAGACATTTTTTGGCACGTGGTTAGAAAGACTAATGAATGTCTGAATTAATTAATTTGCTCTTAATGCTCATATCATTGGAAACCATTCAGCTGCGCTTAACAAACCTCCCTTGTTATATATTTATCTGATTCTATTTATAAGTCGCTTTTAAAATGTTTCACGTAGGTCAAGAAAATCTTAAATTTTATTAAATCTCATTTAAAATTCAATAACTTTCTGACTTTATCTTTATTGAACATACATTATATATTATCTAAACAAAATCAACACAAAAATAAATGAAGGGTGAAATTGTATATCCATATAAAAAATTTCTCTCAATACCCTATAAATAGAACCAGATGAATATGTGTACTACTTTCAATTTTTAATATGAGACTCAGTTAATTAATTTAAAAAATTAAAAACCTAAATAAATTATTTAAGTAAAATATATGTTATGTGATTTCTTTATGATAGTTTTATGTATCATTATGTTGTGTATATTAATTTATCAGCCAGACAAATTAATTTAAAAAAATGATAATTATAAATACTTTAAAAAAATTTATTTAATTTATTTAATCTTTTTAAATTAGTTAACTAAGTCTTATATTAATGACTGAAGGTGGTGTAATCTCCACGATCCAATATTTGTATTGATATAATCTCTGTTTTCTACTCTTCTAATCTTAAATATAAGACTCAAGACTCAGTGTTAACAAAGGTAAATATATGTTCTTACAACTGTTTTTTCCTTCCTTGTAACGTTCTTGTCTTCTTGCAGTCTCTTTGCTTCTACTAATTTTGAAAACACTTTCCTTTTAACTTAGGGTGTGTTTGGATGAAACCAAACCGTGGTTTGGAAAAGTGATTCTGGAGAATAGATTCTGGAAAAAATAGATTCTGTGAAGAATAGATTTTGTAAAAAAGTGATTCTGAGAAGTGAGAGTGTTTGGATAGTTGTTATCAGAAGCACTTTTTATATATACAAATTACTAAAAAAAAGACATAAGTTAATATGATAATTACAGAAAAAATAGATTTTATGATATATTTTAATTTGAAGAAATAAAATTGTTAATAATATGTTTTTACCAACATAATTAATAATACATAAGATAATATAATTAATAAATAATTAATGTCTATATATATTTATAAAATATAAGATTAAATATATTTATAAAAAAATATGTTTATAAAAAAAATAACAAGATACATATCATATAGGCCCTCACACTCTCCCTTTTTTCTCCAAAAGCAAAAAAATTTTGCTTTTTCCAAAACCATGGTTTTGGAGTCAAAACCATGGTTTTGACCCAAAACCATGGTTTTGGTTTTTGGAGAGGCTGTTTGGGTAGCATTTTCCCCAAACCATGGTTTGGAGTGCTATCCAAACAGAGCCTTAGCAGCAGCAGCAGCAGCTAGATGTGAGTTTAATTTGGTGCATCATGAACTTCATAAATTATAAATAGTATGATTTGGCATTTAGAAGGATAAAGCAGCCCTATCACCTAGTGCTAAGTAATATTGTCCTACTAAAAAGTTAAACTGTTCGATGCATATGAAAAATAAGATTAATTTATTGGGTGCATTTTTACCCTATATTAAAATTTGAAAAATAAAAATTATGGTTGGTTTTTTATTTTTCAATGATAAAATCAGATATTTATGTACAAAATTAACAAAAACAAAACTTTGTGGGCTAGCAAGGCAAAGTTGTTTCTTTAGCACAGACCCAACCTCTCCGTGTATGTCTCATGTGGCCCAATTCGTCTTGTATGATACTTTTGTATTTCCTTTTCTACACCACAGCCAAAATTACCCCACAGTAAATTACTGAATTATAGAAATATGAGTTGTTAGTTAAATTATTGACATATATTACCCTTTATAAGTTAATTAAAGTAAATTTTTTTTTGCTAAGCACAGATATTATCCTGTTGGAGACAATTCTATTTGAAGTATTGCTAGACACTAAATATGGGCACATCATTAAGTGAAAATTCGAACCTTAGTTTGTCATGCTATGAGGGACTAGCCACTTCTGCTAAACCCAACTCTTGTTAGTAAATAAATATATTTTCTTTTGGAACCCTATCAACAATTGATGAGAATATATTCTCACATAAACTTTGATGATTGTTTTGACATTATCTTAGCTTGTAATATATGAGTATCATCTAAAAACTTAAAATAAGAGCCTTAATTATGTACCCCAAATGCTAGACACATGCAAGGTGATATCACCTCTAAATTAACAACAACAACTAAAAACACATGTTAACAATAACAATAAAAAAAAAACTATACAATGTAAATGTACATATCATCCGAAAATCCCACCCTGTGGAAAGTTTTAAAATGGGTTCCTTTCACATCATGTTATGTTCTCGCGTGTATATATAATTACGCACATACATCTATTGCTCATTAAAAATTTAAATGAAGAACAAAAACCTGTTCATATCAATGGATCTCTGCGACAAATTTAAAGGAAGATCCTTCGTTACACTTAGCTTTGATTCAGTGAAAAAAACTAGAGTCATAGTTTAGAGGGGGAAATTCAACAAAGCTATATAAATTTTTGGCGTTGTGAACAAAATATAACGTAATATAATTAACCTGATAAAGTAAAAAATATGGTTCTGTGAAATAATAACTACTATAGCAGAAGCAGAAAGAAGAAATTAAAATGAATGAGACTGGGCCAGACACTGCAGAATATTGACCTGCATTTGCAGACACCTGACATAACTCTTCAACTCTGCAAGCATTTCTTGGTCATTGCATATCTCTTCTCCTCCTGGGACCAATCTTCTTAGCCTCCTCATCGCCTCCTTCTCCTCACCGCCGCCGCCATCTTCTCCGTCGTGGTCTGCAGCCGCTGCCATCCTCAGATTCTGATCACACTCGTTCACCATGGCGGCTTTCTTGGTTGTGGTTGATGCTGATGAGGAAGAAGAAGACAGTGCTCCATTATTGAGGACGACGTTTTGTTGCTGGAGACTGAGTTTTAGGGCGTGGCTCCATGCAGAACCCTGAGCTGACAAAACCAGAGCCATGTCCACTTCGTACTTCACAGCCTTCTTGACTGAATCACTCTCAGTGCTTTCCTTCATCTTCGTCAAGGCTGGAACTAGATAGCTCACGTACTTCCTCGCAAACGCTGCTTCGGCTATTCTGTTTGGTTCCACAGAGTAAACCCGTCTGCGTTTAACTGCCAAACCCTCCATTAAACACAAGAAGAAGAAGAAGAAGGAGAAGGAGGAGGAGGGGGAATTAAAAATGGGGTTGAAGGAATAATATGTGGGAGATATAAGGTGTGAGCGACGAGAGGATGGAGATATGGGTGCAAACCAAAGCTTTGAGTGCA
Source organism: Neltuma alba (assembly GCF_004799145.2). NCBI lineage: Eukaryota > Viridiplantae > Streptophyta > Magnoliopsida > Fabales > Fabaceae > Neltuma > Neltuma alba. Next base: position 15,403 of record NW_021635989.1, on the reverse strand, counting down.
GACTGCCGGTTGAATCACACAAGACACAGTGGCGGATAGAGTATTATATATACATATATATACACTCATGAAGCCTGCTTATTTATAATGGCTCATTAGTTAAGTCTATTTTTGGATGAAAGAGAATAAACAAAAGTAATAAATATTTCTATGAACCTAATTAAATGAAAACAGTATGTACCTCAAAAAGCAAAATGCGTGCGTTTAGTTGAAGATTGTCCTAATATGGCTTGAATTATTCAAATTAATTAGCTGTTAATCACTTTAGGAAAGACAATTAAGAACCAAATTAAGAAAGCATTCATTATTGTCACTGCTAATCCAACAAGGTACAAGTACAATTTGAATATTCATGGAGAGTATGCTGATACAGGAATAGTCTCGCAAAAAGAATTATCTTTGCAACACGTATGAATATACCTGGAGGCCAACCGAGGCAGCAAATTATTAGAGAGAGGGGGGGGGGGATAAGGAGTTAGCTAGGAAGCTAGCTAGATTATTGAATAATGAACATGTTTGCAGACACACGCACGGACAACACGCACAAAAATTAAAGAAGGTGACGAGGCTAGCTAGCTAGGAAGGTATAGAAGTGAATCCATGGGGTACGTAATGAGCAGGAGGAGGAAGAAGATGATGAGGGGAAAATGAAAGGCTATTGGAAGGGAGGGGGTGGCGTAAGAGAGGGCACATGGGCTCGCATGTGGGTTGCCCCTCTTGCATGTGCCACTACCCTCCAAGAAACGCACACCCTTAGCCCCACCATTAATACCTTTCACATGTTCTCCTTTCATCTCTGCATGTGTCTCTCTGTGTCCCTGTTTCTGTTTGTGTCACCTCTTAATTTGTTCTTCTTCCTCTTTTTATTATGGGAAAATGGCAATTAAGTCCTACTCAAGGGAATTAAATACGAAAAAGTCCCTTGAAATCATGAAATTATTTTAAAGTCCTAAAAATATTTTTGCATTAAATTTTATTTGTTTACTTACCAAATTACCCTTCTTTTTTTTTTTTAAGTTTGCATTGACAACTGAAAGAGCAGTGGTTGACAATTCAGGATGCAAGGATTGACAACTATCGCGGCTGATTTGACAACTTATGGTGTGATATGCTGAGAAAATGTGTTGTCAAACCAGCCGCGATAGTTGTCAATCCTTGCACCCTAAGTTGTCAACCACTGCTCTTTCAGTTGTCAATGCAAACTTAAAAAAAAAAAAGAAGAAGGGTAATTTGGTAATTAAACAAATAAAATTTATTGCAAAAAGATCTCTTAAGACTTCAGAATAATTTCATGATTTCAAGAAACCTTTTTACATTTAATTCCCTTGAGTGGGACCTAATTGCAATTCTCCCTTTTATTATCTGTGGCACTGCTCTTTTGCTTTTCACCTAATTCATTTCAAATCAACCAGCTCATCATCCTCTTCCTGTATATATACTCCTCTGGTTCCCTTTGCAGGATAGCAATAGTAATTCTCTTCTCACTAATACAAGTCATCTCATTAAACCCAGGATCATTACTATTGTCGCCTTTAGTTTTTAATATTTGATCTCATTTTGATTTTAGTATCCAAAATATAAAACCAATTAATAGTTTTGATTCCTAAAATTCGAGCTCATTTTAATTTGATTAAAAAATTTTGTTCTTAAAATAGTGTTTTTGGTCCCTAAAACCCTTGTTCAGGGAACAAATTCTGGGGCCAAGTCGCCAAGAGTATTTTTTTTGGGTGTCCTAATTTCAAATTTTAAAAACTAAAATCAAAATGAGATCACCTTTCAAAGATTAAAGACAGTATTAACCCATAAATCTATTATAATACTTCCGATCCTATTTATAAAATCTTGTTTAGAATCTACAATTGAGTTATTATAAATAGGACCAAAGGTAGTATTAATGCACATTCTTTTTTCTAATTTATTGTGATTGTGATTTTATTAAAAAGTGTATATATATATATTAAATAAGAATAAATTAAAATTTATTAAAATTTAAATCAAAGTCATTAATAACATTTATTTTTTTTAAATTATAGTAAAACGTGTTGAAATTTTCTTATAAATATGATTATTAGGAGAATATATTTAGGTTGGCTAGGGTTTTATGGTGATCACATTTCGAGGGAACACTAGCAACCACGCATTTCTATGACAGACACACATGCACAATTATTATTATTGGCCTCGCAGTTGCACGCTTCCATAAATTCCACCGATCTTGACAGTTGACACACTAAAGACACACACACTAAAGACACACACATGCATGCTTACTCCAGGCAAAACACCCCCCCCCAAAAAAAAAAAAAAAGCAGACAGGCCCTGCGCAGTGCGTACCCAGAGTCAGACGGACGATTAGAGAAAAATAATGATGATAAATGTTGGCAGTCGTGAAACCAAAGTCAAAATCTTTCTTCCATTCTCAAAAAGCTACCAAATCACTTCTATTCAAAATTTTATATGTCTGTTCCACATTTGTTTTTTTGCCCTCAATTCTAAATTGCTTATATTACTTGTAATCTTAATTATAAGAGTTAGTTAACTAATTTTAAAAGATTAAGAAAAGAAGTTAAGTTAATTATTTGTAATAAATAGGTATTGTCTTTTTTAAAATATCCCTACTAAACAAGTGTATTGGTTAGAACTATCATTGTTAAAAGGACTACCTTGAAAAAAGAATATATAAATATAAGAGATAATGTGGATTGGAGTCTTATATTTAAGACCAAAATAAAAATCAAACAAGATTTTATAATAAAGATCGGAGGTAGTATTATATAAACATGTGTTTTAACTTTTAAGTATAGACAAGATGTGGGTGATTGTTGATCAAAATTTATTGTAAGCCTCACTGTTTACAAATTATAGACATTATAGTTCATTCATTAGACTTCATATGCACTATACGAAAAAATGTGTATAATTTACTTTAAACCATTGTTCCAGTTTATTTATTGTTATTGTTAATGTTGGTTTACTTTATTGTTTAACAGAATTTGTTTGAATAACCAGTAAGTATTGATTCTAGTGATGAAAGAGACCTTGGTCACTTATGTGTGAGATGTCAAATTCAAATTTGTGTGAATACGAAAAATGTCCCCTCTTATTGTATATTTGCACTCTAACTTAGACTTTAATTTAATTCTGCGTGAGAGCAACAATAACAAACCTGGATCTGAAATAAGTTGCTTTTCCTCCTCCTTTTATTTTCTAACACTTATAGTATGTAGATAAATGAATTGATGATTTAAAAAAAATTATTCATAAAAGGCAATTTTTTTGTTTGTCCCATTTCAAAATAAACAAAAAAACTAAATCAGGGTCCGCAATTTTCTTTTTCCCCAAACGGAACGAATATAAAACAGTGAATATTCTCCATACAGAACACAATAAAAAAATATGATAAAATTAATTAATATAGGATAAAATGAAATAAAACTGCATACTAGGAATAACAGAGAATTTCTCGTAAGAAACTCTTGAGGCTGCTAAAGCTTAAAAAAGAACGAAGTTGCTGAATAAGAATATTAAGCTCAAAAGGCGAAATGCTTTAATTTTAAAGCAGTAGGGACGTGTTGTGTCTTCAAAGAGCGAAGCAAAGATAATTAAATGCCAAACCAACTTTTAAATTTGAGTGGGACAACCATGCATGTGCTCAATCTCAGAACTCACATCATCATTATTTTGGTCTAAAATTTATTTTAGTTCTCATTCTGCTACACTTATTAATTCTTTATTACCATAGTTCATGCTATTTTACCTCACAAATCAGTTAATCATTACAATTCCATAGTACTATATATAAGAATTTTTTTAATATAATTTATAAGACATATTTAAAGGATATCTGAAATTTTAACCATTCCAATTAATTCCATGTTATATCGTAAAATTGATTATCTCTCACATGCCGCTTTTCTTACTCATTAATCTTTCTTTATCTCTGTAAATAAAAGTATATTTAGAAAATAACTTTTTGATCTAATTAATTCAGTGTATTCTATATATAGGACTGAAAGAGTTTTAGACAATTACATAGCATTTACTTTTGAGTAAAAATAGTGTATTTTAATAAACCCACCCAAACATTGCTTCTCATAAGATATTTTTGATGAGTAACCATCCTATTGTGGGGTCCTCTTGCCATTTTTTTTGGGGCCTGAATCTCTTGCCATATCAATGTTAAAGGGAATTTCGGTTTCTTTTTCTTTTAAAAAAGAATTAGGAATCACCCATTGTTAGATTTTTTTCAGCAATGCTAACCCGAGCTTTACATATAAGAGTTTGTTGAGATTAAATTTAGTTTTAAATATAATATTTTAATTTACTTTATTTTTTAATATATAATTTTTTAAAAGTATTTCTATCAATTTTATATGTTAATTAAAGGGTTTTCACTAACTTGTTTGTTGTAAGGGGAGGAAAAATTTTAATAAGCTCGATTTAAAAAATTATAAAAAATGGTATTATAAACTTTTGATAAAGAGAAGATATAAAATAAAAAAGTAAGCAAAATTAGTTAAAAGTTTTTAACCTACTTCTTTAAATTTTTTAAATTGAGTTCATTAAAGTTTTTTCTCCCATTTCCTTTCCCTCCATTTTCTTCATAACAAACAAACCCCTGAAAGATAATTTCAATACACATAATTAATAAAAATAATTTTAAATAATCAACACATATTTATTATAAATAACTAACTTAACTAATTTTTTAATTTTTTTAAATTACTTATATAGTTTTTATATTAAGTAGTTTGTCTATTTGGTGATTTAGCTCGTCCTCCGCTAAGCCAAATATCCTTGGGTACTCTATGGCATGGGAATTATAATTTTCGCCACCATATATCTATGATTCATGGGCGTAATATTATTATAATCCAAGGTAGGGAGGGAATAGTCAATCTTAGAAAATGGTGAGGTGCATACTAAATTAATAAAATGTATTATTTGATAATTATTTCAACAACAAATTAAAGATGCATATTAAATTTTTATATTGTTATTGATTAAATGTATAAAATATTGATAAGTCACATTATCTATGGACTCATATTCATTGTTGCTACACTTGATTTTTCCTCCTTATATTATTATTTTTACAAAGTAAGCATACCTCATGTAATAATACATATATAGCGTAAACTGACAAGTGCCAGTTAAAGTGAAGACAAGTCTTGAAAATTGGTTTCTCTACTATTCTTTATTTTACACCATACCTGTTTTTAAATTGTTCGTATTAAATTTAAATAGCTCAAATATAATAATAATTATTTTCAGTATTTATTTTATATCCAAAGCATGAGAAATATAATATGAAAATAACTATCAAAATAAAAATAAAAGCTGACATATGAATATAAAAAAAATATTAAATTTAGCTAGATGATTCATATTGACTTAATAAACAAAAAAGTACAAAAGTAAAATCGATTTAGTAGATCAAGCCATCCCTATTTGTTGCATGATGAATGAAGTATTGCATGTGGAATCTGAAGAATGAATAAAATTTACTTTTTTCTTCAAGAACACGCAATGAGCATTATATATTTACCAAGTTTTAAAACTCATTCTGTCCATTGATTATACTACCTCCGGTTTTAATTATAAGAGCTAATTGACTAATTTGAGAATATTAAGAAAATAAGTTAAATTAGTTATTTATATTAAATAGGTTTTGTCTTTCCTAAAATATCCTTGCTAGTCAAGTGTATTGTTTAGAACTACTATTATTAGAAGGACTATCTTAAAAAAAATGTATAAATATGAAAGATAAAATAGATTGAGGTCTTATATTTAGGATCAAACTAAAAATCAAATAAGGTCTTATATTTCGGAGGTAGTAGTTCAAGGAGAGGACCAGGCCTGACTCGTTGTCCATACAATTGCACGTGTAACTTCAAAACTGATTTTAATACTTCAACTATATATTCCAATATTCCATTTATGTTTTTATTTATTTTAAAAGAAGGCGAATAGGAAGAAATAAAATAAAATTAAAAAAACAGAGAGAAGAAGACATTGTTGGATTTTTAGGGACAGTTGAGTCAAGTGGGGATTGGTTTGGCTTTTGTCCCATACCCTTAACTCCATCGATATATACATACTCACAAACATATATAGAACTTTTAGCAACTCTTGAGTACTTCTGTACATGGTATAGAGTTTGAGGAATCAATGATACTGTTTATGATTTGTAAATAATATAATTGCTCAAGTTTTTATATTATATATGAGGATAAGTTGATGCACGGAAAAGAAAATGGTAAAAAATTGTTTAGAGCGGCTCAAATATATTACAAAAAAACGTTGTTGGAGGTGATAGTTAGGGGACTAAATCAAACAAGAATATGGAGCCATTTGAAAAAGAGATAGATAGATGAATACCCGAGAGAAAGGGAAGACACCAAGGAAAAAAAAAACCGGATCGGACCGGTCGGCTCAATCGGAAAACCGGTGAACCGGTTGTTGGTCCGGTCTAGTTTGATAAAAAAAAACTTGTGCCTTATTGAACCAGTACTAAATCGGTTCAAACAGGGAAAACTGGTAAGAACCGGGCAACCCAGTGGTTGGATGGGTTGCCCGGTTTTGGCACTTTTTTTTTTTTAAACCTCCAACCCAGAAAACGACGTCGTTTAACATGAAAAATTTAAAAAAAAAACCAGGTGCCCAAGTCGAAATCGAGGTTCAACTCCCACCGCCCCCAAGCTTTAGTTTTGCTGTGCCTTTTCGCCATTTTTCTCTCCTCCCCAAATCGAAAATCCCTAGCTGAATCCACTCTCATTGTGTCGGATTTTTCTTTGTCGTCAAAGGTTGCAGATCTTCTCATAACGTCATCCAAGACTCCAAGTCAAACCGTCGAAGCAGCAGGCCATCGTGGTTGCCTCCCGTCGTCGCTTCTTCTTCACGGTGGCAGAATCATTATCGCAGCTCGGAGGTTCTTCCTTCTACTTCTACTTCTACTTGTTTTCAGCTTCTGTGCTTTTGTTGTCTTGTTCATTGCTTTCATTCAGTTAGATGTGCTTTGCTTTTTCCTTCATTGGTCATGCTTTGTGCGATTGCTGATTGTTACGATTTTGAAGAGTGAGGTTGAGATATGGTGTATAGCACTATAGCTTCAGAGTCATTTTTCTTCTTCACAGTGCCAATTGTTCCAATTTGCTATTTTCTTTTTCTCCAATATCAGAGCCATTTTTTGTTTTTCGCCCGTCTAACTGTCTGAGGCTGAATGAAAGTATAAACACTAAAATAGGTAGCTGAATTTGTCAATTTAATTATGCTCTTGTTCCATTGTGTGAGACTGACTGATATATGAAATATGAATTTCATATTTGAGGTTGAGCCGTTGAGGAATATTGGAATAGTCAAATCGTTTGCTAAATTAGGATTGTTTTATTCTAATAATAGGAATGTATTTATATATCTTGAATTAAATTGTATTATTTTAATATGACCGGTCCGACCTCCGGTCCGACTAGCAACCCTTGACCCATTGCCTAGACCGGTTTAGTTACTGGTCCGATTTTTTGTTCCTTGGAAGACACAATAAAGTTATTAAATGAGACTTTCTAACTAATAATATATTCAAATATTTAATTGTTAATAAAATATAATGACATCATGTGATTCATATAACATATTGAGGGTAAAGAATTATAGCTCAATCCCTATCTGAAAGCGAAATGAAAGGCCTTGGTTGTTCCACGTCTTCCTCTATCATTATTTTCATCACCCACAATATTATCAAATAGTATAATCTGAAAAAATATGACTAAAAAGTATCCTCACACAACTTCACACTCATTATGTCACCTTTTTCATTTTTAAAGATATGTTCAACAAACAAACAACAAGCCTTATCCCACTAGGTGGGGTCGGCTGCATGAATCACACGACGCCATCGTGCTCTGTCAACAACCCAATCATTTTTAAAGATATGTAAATTCTTAAAAAAAATTATAGTGAAAATAAATGTTTCTAGCTTCAAATATGTTAAGCGTGTATTTGGAATGCTGTTTGCAACTCCAAACATGCATGGGACTGTATACAATTAGTGTTGGTGGCTTATTTTTAAAATGATGCTTGTTTCGATTAACTTTTTTTCAAATGAGCTTTTGGAACAAAAGTCAGTTACAAATAAAACTCAAAATTTGAGCTTTTTCCATTGAAAACAAGGAGAGAGAAAACAACAAGAATGAGAAGAAAGATAAAGATATTTAAGTGGGTCCTATTTTGACTTAATAACTTATTTTTTTTCTAAGGAGAAAAAATTATCTAATAAAATTTAATTATTTTAATTTATTATTTTCTTAAATTTATCAAATTGTATACATATAATATACTACTTTTGTTCTTTAATATAAGACCCCAATAAACTAATTTGAAGAGATTAAGAAAGCTAAATAAAATATCATATTAATATCATGTAATATAGAACGCTACTATTTAATAAAGTTTATATCCTTTTTAGTTATTTTGCATCTAAATTTATTTTTTTTATTAATCATCCAAACAAGTTTCAGTTTTTTCAACTGACTTTTCATAAACATAAATCACATTACACTAACTAATTTTTACTTTAATTTAAAGTTTACAAAAATCAATTGGACCAAAAATCAGTTTTGCCACTACTAATCTAATTCCACCCTTACGTGAGCCAACTGTATTTGCTTTATTTCTGTAGTGTTCTTTGTTGAAAGCAAAAGATTATTTGGTTGGTTTTGAATCAGTGCCTTGAAAACCAAAAAGACCATTTTTTTTAACTTTGAGTTGATATCCATTAATGTGATCAAAACCATGAAAAATATCCTCAAAAATATTAACGTACTGGCTATGAGCCAAGTACTTCTTATACTTTCATTTTTTAAGAAGGAAAAAAACTGGGTGAGGCATGCTTGGACGGTAAAAGGAATAGCCATTAGCTCTTGAAAGGCTCCAAACAAGGTAATCTCTGACGTTTTTGTAAGTTTTGATTAAGATATGAAGCTTATGAAGCTCTATGAACTTTACTCTACCGCAAATACCAACAAAATGGCTTCAATATTGCGCATAGGCAAGCATATAAAGGAGAATTTAATTAGAGAGAACTTTCGAACACAGTGATGCTCAAGTAATTTCCATAAAATTTTATTCTCCCACGTCAAAAAAAAATCCTAACATCAAGTTCTTCATCATCATCTTCGATATGATTGCGAAGAAGACACAGGACTTGGGAAGAGAAGGCAAAACGAAGGCATATGCGGAAACAAGAAACAAAAAAGGGAAGGAAAAAAAAAAAGGTAAACAGATTAGGAGAGCTATTACACAGAGACGTTCTCTCCCTACTATGAAGTAGGTAGGCCTTGTCCTTGTACTTCGTTTCAGGTTTGCCTTTGAACCTCTGGCCGTTTTGCTATCTGCATATAAATCTTATCAAGCTGTTTTCTTACACAGTGTAGTGCTGCTGGATTGTGTCAATGTCCAGCCCTTTCAGCTTCACCACTGATTCAACATGACCCTTGAGCGTGTGAAGCTCGCGAAGCCTGAAATCACAAGAACAAAGCCAATTATAATCAACCTCGTACAGTGTTTTTTTTGGGTTCATGTTGTGGCAGTAAACTATGATTTGATTAAAATCTCATAATACTATTCATATTTATGTTGTGGGGTTGGTTTACCTTGCAACTTCAGCTCTTCTCTTGGCCTGCTCAGCAATCTCAGAGAGCTCTCTGTAGTTGTTCTTATCATTGAAGATGCTAGAAGTTTCTGGAGGTTGAAGTCCATGGAGGGTTCTCTGAGCAAGTGCCCATTGAGCCTCTCTCTCCTCTTTTCCATAGTCTTTCTTGGTGGTGAAGGCAGTCTGTGATGCATTTCAGAAAAAAATTAGTCAAATCTGGCCACCAAAATTGCATTTAAGGATGACAGAAAGTAAAATTTACGTACCTTGTTTTCTAGTAGGTTGTTCCATGCCTTGCCACTTAGGATGTAACGGATAGCGAATTTTAAGAAGTCAAGTGGAACATAGAAGACAATACTGTAGAGCCAGACCACTCCCGCCCAACCCCACCCAATTCCTTTGATCCTTGCAAATCCCCAGTTGGCATATACTGCTATGAAAGTAGCAATCTGCAAGTTCATTGAGTTCAAAATTTACTCCAACCTTCTTCTCTGATCATATCCGTACAGAAACATGCAAGTTTATATTAACTTCATATCCTTACCAGCTGAGCAATAATGAAGGCACTCATTAAAAGCAATCCAGGGCGTTCAACATAGGACCAACTACGAGAACGGGTCACAAATATAAGAGCCTGGCTCACTATACTGACTTGTAGGTACAAAGCAGACATCATTTCATGTTCACTGTCATTCAGAGGTCTAACTTTGAATTTGTCCTGGGATGATAAATTACATGTGTTGTTAAGAATTTGAGTCAAAAGAACTATAAATTTAGGAACCGGTAGAGTAATATGAACATCTTTTTTCTTACGTGGAAGAAGTCAGTTTCTTTCATTGCCCAGAAAAATATGACAGTCATCAGAGCCAGGTAACCTCCAAGCACAACCCCAGTGGCAAAAATTTCTTTCAGTTTCCAACTGTCAGGCAAGGGAGATGGCTTCACTCTGTCTTTTGAAATTGTCATGATTGTTCCTGATAGAAGAATCACACAGTTGATATATTAGATATCCATTTTCAATCAAGAAAGGGATAAGGTACACAATGTGAAGAAGCCTATATATTTCAAAGGCATATTTGTTCAGGATTTTACCGTCATTTAGAATGGCAATAATCAAAACCATGAAAGGAGAGAAGTCAAATTTCCATATCAATGCAATGAACAGGAAGCCAAACTGCATTAAGAAACAAAAACCATGGAAACTGATGAGTATCCGTTCCTTATCATAAAGAATTATGCTTAACTATAGTCTTTATTGTAGCTTTTGCTTACCACTATACGTATAGTGATGGAGACTGCATAGATCTGCAATACAAGTAATATAATGTGTGAGGATAGTGCTGATTTTACAAGATAGAGAGAGAGGAAGAAAGGGACAAGAGAAACTAACAGTGTAGTTTTTCATTCTTTGAAAAATAGCTCTGCTAGTCAAGACTGCACTAATGATGACACTCAACCCAGGTTCAGTCAAGACAATATCAGAAGCACCTCTTGCAGCATCGGTTGCATCAGCTACTGCAATACCGATATCTGCCTTCTTCAAAGCAGGAGCATCATTGACACCATCACCAGTCATTCCACAAATGTGCTTCCTCTCTTGCAATTTCCTCACGATTTCATATTTGTGCTCTGTGAAGAACAGCAATAGATAACATAAAGGTCAGGACTAGCACAATTGTTTTGAGTGAAAGCAGAAACAAAATCGTTAAAGAGAATGAACCTGGAAATACTCCAGCAAATCCATCTGCCTTCTCAATCAACTCTTCCACAGGAAGTGATGCAATATTTGCATCTTTATCTTGACCAAGCAAGGAAGCAGATGGGTACATGTTTGTTCCCATGCCAAGTCTCCTTCCTGTCTCTTTTGCTATGGCTAGTTGATCACCTGGAGGTCAAAAAGCAATACAAGATATCAGATTGAGAATTGAGAAAGCATGGAAATAAATGCACATCCTGCATTACAGAAGATACACACCAGTTATCATCTTGACATTTACTCCGAGGTTAAGAGCTCTTCGAATGGTTTCAGCACTGTCATGCCTAGGAGGGTCAAACAGTGACAACACCCCGACAAACTGCCATGGAGCACCAGGGCTTTCTTTCGTTCTCTCAGGAACTTCCTGCACAAGTGACACAAGCGAACCAATAAGGCATTTGTTTTGTAGAGTGAAATAAATATACCAAGACAAACTCTCAACTTGATTTCATGAAAACTAATAAGAACCTGTCTTGCAACAGCAAGTGAACGAAGGCCTCTTTCTGCAAACTTGTCAATAATAGCATGGACCTTCTTCTTAGCGTCTTCCCTTAGGTTGCACAGGTTCATGATCTGTTGAGCAAAACAAAACATTAATGATATCAATTACTTAACCATAATTCTTCTCAAACCACAAACTGAACCATCAGGTTACCTGCTCTGGTGCACCTTTGCTTGCCCGGTGCCAACTTCCATCAGCTTCAATGTAAGTCAAAGCAGTTCTCTTGTCAACAGGATTGAATGGGAAAAAATGCACCTCTCTGATCCCAGCCCTTGCCTGCACATTACTCAGACATGTTAAATACAATCATTCACACAAACATGTATGGTTCTTACATCAGCTGAAGAGAAGTAATATACCTCTTTCGGGTCAGCAAGCGTTCCGACAATGGCAGCATCAATGGCGTCCTGGTTTTCGATTCTAGAGGCCCTTGCAGCAAGAAGCATCACATGTTCCTTGTCCACACCCTTTACAAAGACCTCAATTAAGTTCTTATCAACACTAAGTTTGTTAAGGGTGAGTGTCCCGGTCTTGTCACTGCAAAGAACATCCATACCAGCCATCTCTTCAATGGCAGTCATACGCTTGGTGATGGCACCTTGCTGAGAGAGCTTATGAGAACCAATGGCCATGGTCACAGACAACACAGTAGGCATAGCAATTGGGATTCCTCCAATCAGGAGGACCAAGAGGTTTTCAACTCCATCTCTGTACTTTCTGTGTTGGATAGGATACATGACTATGATCTCAGTCAACATTCCAACAGCAATGGAGCAAATGCAGAAGTTCCCTATTGCTGTGAGAACCTTCTGGAAATGCCCAACTTGGTTGGTGCTGTCCACAAGATGAGCCGCCTTCCCAAAGAATGTGTGGACACCAGTAGCAATAACGACAGCTTCAATTTCACCTTGTTTGCAAGTTGATCCAGAGAAGACTTCATCTCCAGGGTTCTTGGTCACAGGAAGAGACTCTCCTGTCAGAGCAGATTGATCAATCTTCAACGGGTCACCCTCAAGAAGGCGAGCATCAGCAGGAATAATGTCACCAAGTTTAACACTTATGATGTCTCCAGGAACCAGAATTGAAGCTTCTTCCTCAGTCCATTTCCCATCTCTAAGAACCTGTCAAAAGTAACTTTAATTAATCTCATGCAATTCCTCAAATAATTCAATACATTATACATGCTTGTCCCAACTAAAAAGTTAACACTTCAGTTTCCTTGTCAGGAAATTGAACTAAAAAGTCTTCTTCCTGCTACTTCTTCACAACATTTTCATATCATTCTCTACAAAAATGTTATTCTCATGGAAACTTTGAGTCACACTAGACCAACATAGGGATGATATAAAAATACTTTTATTACCTTTGTCTTAGGAGCAAGGCTAGCCATAAGAGCTGCAGCAGCATTCCCAGCATTGTTTTCTTCAATGAAACTGATAGTGGAGTTGATCAGCAACAAACATACAATACCCACAAAGTCCTCCCAATCTGGGGGCCTTCCGTCACCATTTGCCAGGGCAATCGCCATAATTGCAGCAGCTTCCATAACCCATGACAGAGGATTCCACATAAACCCGAGAAACTTGAGGAATTTGCTTTCCTGCAACAGTTTTTTTTTTTTTTTTTAAACAGGAGTTAGCATCATAAATCAGTGGCATATGTAAAAATTCTGTTTTGGAGAAGTAATTAGCCATTGATCGGACCTTCTTCTCTTCGAGTTTGTTGGGTCCAAATATCTGAAGCCGGTTGGCTCCTTCCTCGGAGGATAAACCTTCTCTGGTACATTTCAATTGCTCAAACACTTCGTCTATGGGAATACGTTCCTATAAACAAGTAACATTAGAAACATAGGATTATTTCTAGTCCCCTTTCAAGACTTCCATTTGCATCTTCCTCCCCAAGAGAGAGCGTCGCAAAGACAGTGACACAAACACAAAACATCAGAGTGAAGGAAACATGTGACATGATACAGCACATATGTTTCTGATACTTGATATAACATGGTATATGATGCGATTCTCTTTCTGATATAGATTGCATTTTTCGGTTCTAACAGACAGTATCATTCAAGAACTTGTAATATAAAGGAAGCCACTGATCACAGAATCAGACATAATACAGAGTATGGGAAATGATAATACTAAGAGTGCATCTGGGTCTGCTCTAATGAGCATAAAAATATGGTACGACCAATAACTTATTTTGAGTAACTTTACACAGTAATAATTAAATAAATATTATAAAAAAATTTTGTTTAATGAAGCACAAAAATTATTTTTTTTGGAGGAATTGCCAAAATCTAGATTTGATTTCTAAATTTTGTTGTCGTGTTTACAACAAAATTTCCACTTCCAGCCCAAATCAGTCTTTTCCTTTCTGACGGCGGGATTATCTCGTATGCTTACATAATATATTTCCCTTTTCTTCTAAGAAAAAAACTCTACTTTAGATTAACGGCATGCGTGTATTGGGCAACGGCCATAAAAGGACGAGCCAGCCAATCACGAGCCGTTGACTATCGGGCCACGCAGTATGGGGTGGGACATAGCCACTCTCTCTCCATGTGATTGGAGCGTGTAATTCACGCGCAAAACCGATCACGGTTTGGATAATAGCCGTTTGGTTAAATTTATAATCTTCACGGCACGGAATGACGAAAATGTTAGGTTGGCCTGGCCCTGGGGCGGGTCTCCAAGAAAACAGGCAGAGATCTGAGGGCAAAACGGACAAGTAAAACGGTGGACCCTGTGGTGTCAGGCAGAGTCAGGACCGTTGAACGTGAGGGTTCCCATAAAAGGACGGTTCATCAGGTGGCTCTTTCCAGGAATGAAAAAGCCAGCGTACACGGCTTAAGTACTTCAAATTTCGTTCTCCAACAGGTAATAAAGTTAATTAGAAGAATCCAAAGTTAAAATCTCATCCTCAACGACTTGGGGAAAGAAAAATTAAGCGACTAGAACTCTTTTTGGTTGAACTCTCTCTCTCTCTCTCTCTCTCTGTGTTTTTTAACCTTGCAGGGAATTAACAGAAACGAACATGTTTGGTGGCAGGGAAAATGATGGGTCAGGATTGTGAGTTGTGGAACATGTGTAGCTGTCTTTGTCCAGGCATGTTTAGCTGATTTTCATGTGACTGGGTTCCTTATTTTTTGTCCACAAAGAAAATAATGTGAGAGATCCATGGAAGAATTTATTCAGAAAAAAGAAAGCAAGAATTTTTCCGAGACAGAGCATGGCTTTGCTTGCAGAAACAGACCATGAGAACAGAACAGAGACGCAGTTGAAACTAACTGAACGTGTCGATCGATATGATTAAAAAGAGAAGTGAAGTGAAAAATACCAAGCAACGAAGGCAACCAAGGAGGGTTATTGAAGAGATCACGAAAGCAGAGAAGAGATAGTAGAAAGCAGCAAAGATGTAGAAGAGAAAAGAAGGAAGGAAGAGGCATACCAGATCAACGGCCTCGTTCTTGATCTCGTCAAGGCTGATTGCCTTT
>NW_021635988.1:0-36354 GCF_004799145.2 Neltuma alba | reverse complement strand
TGGTTCCCTTTGCAGGATAGCAATAGTAATTCTCTTCTCACTAATACAAGTCATCTCATTAAACCCAGGATCATTACTATTGTCGCCTTTAGTTTTTTAATATTTGATCTCATTTTGATTTTAGTATCCAAAATGTAAAACCAATTAATAGTTTTGATTCCCAAAATTCGAGCTCATTTTAATTTGATTAAAAAATTTTGTTCTTAAAATAGTGTTTTTGGTCCCTAAAACCCTTGTTCAGGGAACAAATTCTGGGGCCAAGTCGCCAAGAGTATTTTTTTTGGGTGTCCTAATTTCAAATTTTAAAAACTAAAATCAAAATGAGATCACCTTTCAAAGATTAAAGACAGTATTAACCCATAAATCTATTATAATACTTCCGATCCTATTTATAAAATCTTGTTTAGAATCTACAATTGAGTTATTATAAATAGGACCAAAGGTAGTATTAATGCACATTCTTTTTTCTAATTTATTGTGATTGTGATTTTATTAAAAAGTGTATATATATATATTAAATAAGAATAAATTAAAATTTATTAAAATTTAAATCAAAGTCATTAATAACATTTATTTTTTTTAAATTATAGTAAAACGTGTTGAAATTTTCTTATAAATATGATTATTAGGAGAATATATTTAGGTTGGCTAGGGTTTTATGGTGATCACATTTCGAGGGAACACTAGCAACCACGCATTTCTATGACACACACACATGCACAATTATTATTATTGGCCTCGCAGTTGCACGCTTCCATAAATTCCACCGATCTTGACAGTTGACACACTAAAGACACACACACTAAAGACACACACATGCATGCTTACTCCAGGCAAAACCCCCCCCCCCCAAAAAAAAAAAAAGCAGACAGGCCTGCGCAGTGCGTACCCAGAGTCAGACGGACGATTAGAGAAAAATAATGATGATAAATGTTGGCAGTCGTGAAACCAAAGTCAAAATCTTTCTTCCATTCTCAAAAAGCTACCAAATCACTTCTATTCAAAATTTTATATGTCTGTTCCACATTTGTTTTTTTGCCCTCAATTCTAAATTGCTTATATTACTTGTAATCTTAATTATAAGAGTTAGTTACTAATTTAAAAGATTAAGAAAAGAAGTTAAGTTAATTATTTGTAATAAATAGGTATTGTCTTTTTTAAAATATCCCTACTAAACAAGTGTATTGGTTAGAACTATCATTGTTAAAAGACTACCTTGAAAAAAGAATATATAAATATAAGAGATAATGTGGATTGGAGTCTTATATTAAGACCAAAATAAAAAATCAACAAGATTTTATAATAAAGATCGGAGGTAGTATTATATAAACATGTGTTTTAACTTTTAAGTATAGACAAGATGTGGGTGATTGTTGATCAAAATTTATTGTAAGCCTCACTGTTTACAAATTATAGACATTATAGTTCATTCATTAGACTTCATATGCACTATACGAAAAAATGTGTATAATTTACTTTAAACCATTTTTCCAGTTTATTTATTGTTATTGTTAATGTTGGTTTACTTTATGTTTAACAGAATTTGTTTGAATAACCAGTAAGTATTGATTCTAGTGATGAAAGAGAAAGAGACCTTGGTCACTTATGTGTGAGATGTCAAATTCAAATTTGTGTGAATACGAAAAATGTCCCCTCTTATTGTATATTTGCACTCTAACTTAGACTTTAATTTAATTCTGCGTGAGAGCAACAATAACAAACCTGGATCTGAAATAAGTTGCTTTTCCTCCTCCTTTTATTTTCTAACACTTATAGTATGTAGATAAATGAATTGATGATTTAAAAAAAATTATTCATAAAAGGCAATTTTTTTGTTTGTCCCATTTCAAAATAAACAAAAAACTAAATCAGGGTCCGCAATTTTCTTTTTCCCCAAACGGAACGAATATAAAACAGTGAATATTCTCCATACAGAACACAATAAAAAAATATGATAAAATTAATTAATATAGGATAAAATGAAATAAAACTGCATACTAGGAATAACAGAGAATTTCTCGTAAGAAACTCTTGAGGCTGCTAAAGCTTACAAAAGAACGAAGTTGCTGAATAAGAATATTAAGCTCAAAAGGCGAAATGCTTTAATTTTAAAGCAGTAGGGACGTGTGTGTCTTCAAAGAGCGAAGCAAAGATAATTAAATGCCAAACCAACTTTAAATTTGAGTGGGACAACCATGCATGTGCTCAATCTCAGAACTCGCATCATCATTATTTTGGTCTAAAATTTATTTTAGTTCTCATTCTACACTTATTAATTCTTTATTACCATAGTTCATGCTATTTTACCTCACAAATCAGTTAATCATTACAATTCCATAGTACTATATATAAGAATTTTTTAATATAATTTATAAGACATATTTAAAGGATATCTGAAATTTTAACCATTCCAATTAATTCCATGTTATATCGTAAAATTGATTATCTCTCACATGCCGCTTTTCTTACTCATTAATCTTTCTTTATCTCTGTAAATAAAAGTATATTTAGAAAATAACTTTTTGATCTAATTAATTCAGTGTATTCTATATATAGGACTGAAAGAGTTTTAGACAATTACATAGCATTTACTTTTGAGTAAAAATAGTGTATTTTAATAACCCACCCAAACATTGCTTCTCATAAGATATTTTTGATGAGTAACCATCCTATTGTGGGGTCCTCTTGCCATTTTTTTTTGGGGCCTGAATCTCTTGCCATATCAATGTTAAAGGGAATTTCGGTTTCTTTTTCTTTAAAAAAGAATTAGGAATCACCCATTGTTAGATTTTTTTCAGCAATGCTAACCCGAGCTTTACATATAAGAGTTTGTTGAGATTAAATTTAGTTTTAAATATAATATTTTAATTTACTTTATTTTTTAATATATAATTTTTTTAAAGTATTTCTATCAATTTTATATGTTAATTAAAGGTTTTCACTACTTTTTGTTGTAAGGGGGAAAAATTTTAATAAGCTCGATTTAAAAAATTATAAAAAATGGTATTATAAACTTTTGATAAAGAGAAGATATAAAATAAAAAAGTAAGCAAAATTAGTTAAAAGTTTTTAACCTACTTCTTTAAATTTTTTAAATTGAGTTCATTAAAGTTTTTTCTCCCATTTCCTTTCCCTCCATTTTCTTCATAACAAACAAACCCCTGAAAGATATTTCAATACACATAATTAATAAAAATAATTTTAAATAATCAACACATATTTATTATAAATAACTAACTTAACTAATTTTTTAATTTTTTTAAATTACTTATATAGTTTTTATATTAAGTAGTTTGTCTATTTTGTGATTTAGCTCGTCCTCCGCTAAGCCAAATATCCTTGGGTACTCTATGGCATGGGAATTATAATTTTCGCCACCATATATCTATGATTCATGGGCGTAATATTATTATAATCCAGGTAGGGAGGGAATAGTCAATCTTAGAAAATGGTGAGGTGCATACTAAATTAATAAAATGTATTATTTGATAATTATTTCAACAACAAATTAAAGATGCATATTAAATTTTTATATTGTTATTGATTAAATGTATAAAATATTGATAAGTCACATTATCTATGGACTCATATTCATTGTTGCTACACTTGATTTTTCCTCCTTATATTATTATTTTACAAAGTAAGCATACCTCATGTAATAATACATATATAGCGTAAACTGACAAGTGCCAGTTAAAGTGAAGACAAGTCTTGAAAATTGGTTTCTCTACTATTCTTTATTTTACACCATACCTGTTTTTAAATTGTTCGTATTAAATTTAAATAGCTCAAATATAATAATAATTATTTTCAGTATTTATTTTATATCCAAAGCATGAGAAATATAATATGAAAATAACTATCAAAATAAAATAAAAGCTGACATATGAATATAAAAAAAATATTAAATTTAGCTAGATGATTCATATTGACTTAATAAACAAAAAAGTACAAAAGTAAAATCGATTTAGTAGATCAAGCCATCCCTATTTGTTGCATGATGAATGAAGTATTGCATGTGGAATCTGAAGAATGAATAAAATTTACTTTTTTCTTCAAGAACACGCAATGAGCATTATATATTTACCAAGTTTTAAAACTCATTCTGTCCATTGATTATACTACCTCCGGTTTTAATTATAAGAGCTAATTGACTAATTTGAGAATATTAAGAAAATAAGTTAAATTAGTTATTTATATTAAATAGGTTTTGTCTTTCCTAAAATATCCTTGCTAGTCAAGTGTATTGTTTAGAACTACTATTATTAGAAGGACTATCTTAAAAAAAATGTATAAATATGAAAGATAAAATAGATTGAGGTCTTATATTTAGGATCAAACTAAAAATCAAATAAGGTCTTATATTTCGGAGGTAGTAGTTCAAGGAGAGGACCAGGCCTGACTCGTTGTCCATACAATTGCACGTGTAACTTCAAAACTGATTTTAATACTTCAACTATATATTCCAATATTCCATTTATGTTTTTATTTATTTTAAAAGAAGGCGAATAGGAAGAAATAAAATAAAATTAAAAAAAACAGAGAGAAGAAGACATTGTTGGATTTTTAGGGACAGTTGAGTCAAGTGGGGATTGGTTTGGCTTTTGTCCCATACCCTTAACTCCATCGATATATACATACTCACAAACATATATAGAACTTTTAGCAACTCTTGAGTACTTCTGTACATGGTATAGAGTTTGAGGAATCAATGATACTGTTTATGATTTGTAAATAATATAATTGCTCAAGTTTTTATATTATATATGAGGATAAGTTGATGCACGGAAAAGAAAATGGTAAAAAATTGTTTAGAGCGGCTCAAATATATTACAAAAAAACGTTGTTGGAGGTGATAGTTAGGGGACTAAATCAAACAAGAATATGGAGCCATTTGAAAAAGAGATAGATAGATGAATACCCGAGAGAAAGGGAAGACACCAAGGAAAAAAAAACCGGATCGGACCGGTCGGCTCAATCGGAAAACCGGTGAACCGGTTGTTGGTCCGGTCTAGTTTGATAAAAAAAAACTTGTGCCTTATTGAACCAGTACTAAATCGGTTCAAACAGGGAAAACTGGTAAGAACCGGGCAACCCAGTGGTTGGATGGGTTGCCCGGTTTTGGCACTTTTTTTTTTTTAAACCTCCAACCCAGAAAACGACGTCGTTTAACATGAAAAATTAAAAAAAAAACCAGGTGCCCAAGTCGAAATCGAGGTTCAACTCCCACCGCCCCCAAGCTTTAGTTTTGCTGTGCCTTTTCGCCATTTTTCTCTCCTCCCAAATCGAAAATCCCTAGCTGAATCCACTCTCATTGTGTCGGATTTTTCTTTGTCGTCAAAGGTTGCAGATCTTCTCATAACGTCATCCAAGACTCCAAGTCAAACCGTCGAAGCAGCAGGCCATCGTGGTTGCCTCCCGTCGTCGCTTCTTCTTCACGGTGGCAGAATCATTATCGCAGCTCGGAGGTTCTTCCTTCTACTTCTACTTCTACTTGTTTTCAGCTTCTGTGCTTTTGTTGTCTTGTTCATTGCTTTCATTCAGTTAGATGTGCTTTGCTTTTTCCTTCATTGGTCATGCTTTGTGCGATTGCTGATTGTTACGATTTTGAAGAGTGAGGTTGAGATATGGTGTATAGCACTATAGCTTCAGAGTCATTTTTCTTCTTCACAGTGCCAATTGTTCCAATTTGCTATTTTCTTTTTCTCCAATATCAGAGCCATTTTTTGTTTTTCGCCCGTCTAACTGTCTGAGGCTGAATGAAAGTATAAACACTAAAATAGGTAGCTGAATTTGTCAATTTAATTATGCTCTTGTTCCATTGTGTGAGACTGACTGATATATGAAATATGAATTTCATATTTGAGGTTGAGCCGTTGAGGAATATTGGAATAGTCAAATCGTTTGCTAAATTAGGATTGTTTTATTCTAATAATAGGAATGTATTTATATATCTTGAATTAAATTGTATTATTTTAATATGACCGGTCCGACCTCCGGTCCGACTAGCAACCCTTGACCCATTGCCTAGACCGGTTTAGTTACTGGTCCGATTTTTTGTTCCTTGGAAGACACAATAAAGTTATTAAATGAGACTTTCTAACTAATAATATATTCAAATATTTAATTGTTAATAAAATATAATGACATCATGTGATTCATATAACATATTGAGGGTAAAGAATTATAGCTCAATCCCTATCTGAAAGCGAAATGAAAGGCCTTGGTTGTTCCACGTCTTCCTCTATCATTATTTTCATCACCCACAATATTATCAAATAGTATAATCTGAAAAAATATGACTAAAAAGTATCCTCACACAACTTCACACTCATTATGTCACCTTTTTCATTTTTAAAGATATGTTCAACAAACAAACAACAAGCCTTATCCCACTAGGTGGGGTCGGCATGAATCACACGACGCCATCGTGCTCTGTCAACAACCCAATCATTTTTAAAGATATGTAAATTCTTAAAAAAAATTATAGTGAAAATAAATGTTTCTAGCTTCAAATATGTTAAGCGTGTATTTGGAATGCTGTTTGCAACTCCAAACATGCATGGGACTGTATACAATTAGTGTTGGTGGCTTATTTTTAAAATGATGCTTGTTTCGATTAACTTTTTTTCAAATGAGCTTTTGGAACAAAAGTCAGTTACAAATAAAACTCAAAATTTGAGCTTTTTCCATTGAAAACAAGGAGAGAGAAAACAACAAGAATGAGAAGAAAGATAAAGATATTTAAGTGGGTCCTATTTTGACTTAATAACTTATTTTTTTTCTAAGGAGAAAAAATTATCTAATAAAATTTAATTATTTTAATTTATTATTTTCTTAAATTTATCAAATTGTATACATATAATATACTACTTTTGTTCTTTAATATAAGACCCCAATAAACTAATTTGAAGAGATTAAGAAAGCTAAATAAAATATCATATTAATATCATGTAATATAGAACGCTACTATTTAATAAAGTTTATATCCTTTTTAGTTATTTTGCATCTAAATTTATTTTTTTTATTAATCATCCAAACAAGTTTCAGTTTTTTCAACTGACTTTTTATAAACATAAATCACATTACACTAACTAATTTTTACTTTAATTTAAAGTTTACAAAAATCAATTGGACCAAAAATCAGTTTTGCCACTACTAATCTAATTCCACCCTTACATGAGCCAACTGTATTTGCTTTATTTCTGTAGTGTTCTTTGTTGAAAGCAAAAGATTATTTGGTTGGTTTTGAATCAGTGCCTTGAAAACCAAAAAGACCATTTTTTTTAACTTTGAGTTGATATCCATTAATGTGATCAAAACCATGAAAAATATCCTCAAAAATATTAACGTACTGGCTATGAGCCAAGTACTTCTTATACTTTCATTTTTTAAGAAGGAAAAAAACTGGGTGAGGCATGCTTGGACGGTAAAAGGAATAGCCATTAGCTCTTGAAAGGCTCCAAACAAGGTAATCTCTGACGTTTTTGTAAGTTTTGATTAAGATATGAAGCTTATGAAGCTCTATGAACTTTACTCTACCGCAAATACCAACAAAATGGCTTCAATATTGCGCATAGGCAAGCATATAAAGGAGAATTTAATTAGAGAGAACTTTCGAACACAGTGATGCTCAAGTAATTTCCATAAACTTTTATTCTCCCACGTCAAAAAAAAATCCTAACATCAAGTTCTTCATCATCATCTTCGATATGATTGCGAAGAAGACACAGGACTTGGGAAGAGAAGGCAAAACGAAGGCATATGCGGAAACAAGAAACAAAAAAGGGAAGGAAAAAAAAAAAGGTAAACAGATTAGGAGAGCTATTACACAGAGACGTTCTCTCCCTACTATGAAGTAGGTAGGCCTTGTCCTTGTACTTCGTTTCAGGTTTGCCTTTGAACCTCTGGCCGTTTTGCTATCTGCATATAAATCTTATCAAGCTGTTTTCTTACACAGTGTAGTGCTGCTGGATTGTGTCAATGTCCAGCCCTTTCAGCTTCACCACTGATTCAACATGACCCTTGAGCGTGTGAAGCTCGCGAAGCCTGAAATCACAAGAACAAAGCCAATTATAATCAACCTCGTACAGTGTTTTTTTTGGGTTCATGTTGTGGCAGTAAACTATGATTTGATTAAAATCTCATAATACTATTCATATTTATGTTGTGGGGTTGGTTTACCTTGCAACTTCAGCTCTTCTCTTGGCCTGCTCAGCAATCTCAGAGAGCTCTCTGTAGTTGTTCTTATCATTGAAGATGCTAGAAGTTTCTGGAGGTTGAAGTCCATGGAGGGTTCTCTGAGCAAGTGCCCATTGAGCCTCTCTCTCCTCTTTTCCATAGTCTTTCTTGGTGGTGAAGGCAGTCTGTGATGCATTTCAGAAAAAAATTAGTCAAATCTGGCCACCAAAATTGCATTTAAGGATGACAGAAAGTAAAATTTACGTACCTTGTTTTCTAGTAGGTTGTTCCATGCCTTGCCACTTAGGATGTAACGGATAGCGAATTTTAAGAAGTCAAGTGGAACATAGAAGACAATACTGTAGAGCCAGACCACTCCCGCCCAACCCCACCCAATTCCTTTGATCCTTGCAAATCCCCAGTTGGCATATACTGCTATGAAAGTAGCAATCTGCAAGTTCATTGAGTTCAAAATTTACTCCAACCTTCTTCTCTGATCATATCCGTACAGAAACATGCAAGTTTATATTAACTTCATATCCTTACCAGCTGAGCAATAATGAAGGCACTCATTAAAAGCAATCCAGGGCGTTCAACATAGGACCAACTACGAGAACGGGTCACAAATATAAGAGCCTGGCTCACTATACTGACTTGTAGGTACAAAGCAGACATCATTTCATGTTCACTGTCATTCAGAGGTCTAACTTTGAATTTGTCCTGGGATGATAAATTACATGTGTTGTTAAGAATTTGAGTCAAAAGAACTATAAATTTAGGAACCGGTAGAGTAATATGAACATCTTTTTCTTACGTGGAAGAAGTCAGTTTCTTTCATTGCCCAGAAAAATATGACAGTCATCAGAGCCAGGTAACCTCCAAGCACAACCCCAGTGGCAAAAATTTCTTTCAGTTTCCAACTGTCAGGCAAGGGAGATGGCTTCACTCTGTCTTTTGAAATTGTCATGATTGTTCCTGATAGAAGAATCACACAGTTGATATATTAGATATCCATTTTCAATCAAGAAAGGGATAAGGTACACAATGTGAAGAAGCCTATATATTTCAAAGGCATATTTGTTCAGGATTTTACCGTCATTTAGAATGGCAATAATCAAAACCATGAAAGGAGAGAAGTCAAATTTCCATATCAATGCAATGAACAGGAAGCCAAACTGCATTAAGAAACAAAAACCATGGAAACTGATGAGTATCCGTTCCTTATCATAAAGAATTATGCTTAACTATAGTCTTTATTGTAGCTTTTGCTTACCACTATACGTATAGTGATGGAGACTGCATAGATCTGCAATACAAGTAATATAATGTGTGAGGATAGTGCTGATTTTACAAGATAGAGAGAGAGGAAGAAAGGGACAAGAGAAACTAACAGTGTAGTTTTTCATTCTTTGAAAAATAGCTCTGCTAGTCAAGACTGCACTAATGATGACACTCAACCCAGGTTCAGTCAAGACAATATCAGAAGCACCTCTTGCAGCATCGGTTGCATCAGCTACTGCAATACCGATATCTGCCTTCTTCAAAGCAGGAGCATCATTGACACCATCACCAGTCATTCCACAAATGTGCTTCCTCTCTTGCAATTTCCTCACGATTTCATATTTGTGCTCTGTGAAGAACAGCAATAGATAACATAAAGGTCAGGACTAGCACAATTGTTTTGAGTGAAAGCAGAAACAAAATCGTTAAAGAGAATGAACCTGGAAATACTCCAGCAAATCCATCTGCCTTCTCAATCAACTCTTCCACAGGAAGTGATGCAATATTTGCATCTTTATCTTGACCAAGCAAGGAAGCAGATGGGTACATGTTTGTTCCCATGCCAAGTCTCCTTCCTGTCTCTTTTGCTATGGCTAGTTGATCACCTGGAGGTCAAAAAGCAATACAAGATATCAGATTGAGAATTGAGAAAGCATGGAAATAAATGCACATCCTGCATTACAGAAGATACACACCAGTTATCATCTTGACATTTACTCCGAGGTTAAGAGCTCTTCGAATGGTTTCAGCACTGTCATGCCTAGGAGGGTCAAACAGTGACAACACCCCGACAAACTGCCATGGAGCACCAGGGCTTTCTTTCGTTCTCTCAGGAACTTCCTGCACAAGTGACACAAGCGAACCAATAAGGCATTTGTTTTGTAGAGTGAAATAAATATACCAAGACAAACTCTCAACTTGATTTCATGAAAACTAATAAGAACCTGTCTTGCAACAGCAAGTGAACGAAGGCCTCTTTCTGCAAACTTGTCAATAATAGCATGGACCTTCTTCTTAGCGTCTTCCCTTAGGTTGCACAGGTTCATGATCTGTTGAGCAAAACAAAACATTAATGATATCAATTACTTAACCATAATTCTTCTCAAACCACAAACTGAACCATCAGGTTACCTGCTCTGGTGCACCTTTGCTTGCCCGGTGCCAACTTCCATCAGCTTCAATGTAAGTCAAAGCAGTTCTCTTGTCAACAGGATTGAATGGGAAAAAATGCACCTCTCTGATCCCAGCCCTTGCCTGCACATTACTCAGACATGTTAAATACAATCATTCACACAAACATGTATGGTTCTTACATCAGCTGAAGAGAAGTAATATACCTCTTTCGGGTCAGCAAGCGTTCCGACAATGGCAGCATCAATGGCGTCCTGGTTTTCGATTCTAGAGGCCCTTGCAGCAAGAAGCATCACATGTTCCTTGTCCACACCCTTTACAAAGACCTCAATTAAGTTCTTATCAACACTAAGTTTGTTAAGGGTGAGTGTCCCGGTCTTGTCACTGCAAAGAACATCCATACCAGCCATCTCTTCAATGGCAGTCATACGCTTGGTGATGGCACCTTGCTGAGAGAGCCTATGAGAACCAATGGCCATGGTCACAGACAACACAGTAGGCATAGCAATTGGGATTCCTCCAATCAGGAGGACCAAGAGGTTTTCAACTCCATCTCTGTACTTTCTGTGTTGGATAGGATACATGACTATGATCTCAGTCAACATTCCAACAGCAATGGAGCAAATGCAGAAGTTCCCTATTGCTGTGAGAACCTTCTGGAAATGCCCAACTTGGTTGGTGCTGTCCACAAGATGAGCCGCCTTCCCAAAGAATGTGTGGACACCAGTAGCAATAACGACAGCTTCAATTTCACCTTGTTTGCAAGTTGATCCAGAGAAGACTTCATCTCCAGGGTTCTTGGTCACAGGAAGAGACTCTCCTGTCAGAGCAGATTGATCAATCTTCAACGGGTCACCCTCAAGAAGGCGAGCATCAGCAGGAATAATGTCACCAAGTTTAACACTTATGATGTCTCCAGGAACCAGAATTGAAGCTTCTTCCTCAGTCCATTTCCCATCTCTAAGAACCTGTCAAAAGTAACTTTAATTAATCTCATGCAATTCCTCAAATAATTCAATACATTATACATGCTTGTCCCAACTAAAAAGTTAACACTTCAGTTTCCTTGTCAGGAAATTGAACTAAAAAGTCTTCTTCCTGCTACTTCTTCACAACATTTTCATATCATTCTCTACAAAAATGTTATTCTCATGGAAACTTTGAGTCACACTAGACCAACATAGGGATGATATAAAAATACTTTTATTACCTTTGTCTTAGGAGCAAGGCTAGCCATAAGAGCTGCAGCAGCATTCCCAGCATTGTTTTCTTCAATGAAACTGATAGTGGAGTTGATCAGCAACAAACATACAATACCCACAAAGTCCTCCCAATCTGGGGGCCTTCCGTCACCATTTGCCAGGGCAATCGCCATAATTGCAGCAGCTTCCATAACCCATGACAGAGGATTCCACATAAACCCGAGAAACTTGAGGAATTTGCTTTCCTGCAACAGTTTTTTTTTTTTTTTTTAAACAGGAGTTAGCATCATAAATCAGTGGCATATGTAAAAATTCTGTTTTGGAGAAGTAATTAGCCATTGATCGGACCTTCTTCTCTTCGAGTTTGTTGGGTCCAAATATCTGAAGCCGGTTGGCTCCTTCCTCGGAGGATAAACCTTCTCTGGTACATTTCAATTGCTCAAACACTTCGTCTATGGGAATACGTTCCTATAAACAAGTAACATTAGAAACATAGGATTATTTCTAGTCCCCTTTCAAGACTTCCATTTGCATCTTCCTCCCCAAGAGAGAGCGTCGCAAAGACAGTGACACAAACACAAAACATCAGAGTGAAGGAAACATGTGACATGATACAGCACATATGTTTCTGATACTTGATATAACATGGTATATGATGCGATTCTCTTTCTGATATAGATTGCATTTTTCGGTTCTAACAGACAGTATCATTCAAGAACTTGTAATATAAAGGAAGCCACTGATCACAGAATCAGACATAATACAGAGTATGGGAAATGATAATACTAAGAGTGCATCTGGGTCTGCTCTAATGAGCATAAAAATATGGTACGACCAATAACTTATTTTGAGTAACTTTACACAGTAATAATTAAATAAATATAATATAAAAAAATTTTGTTTAATGAAGCACAAAAATTATTTTTTTTGGAGGAATTGCCAAAATCTAGATTTGATTTCTAAATTTTGTTGTCGTGTTTACAACAAAATTTCCACTTCCAGCCCAAATCAGTCTTTTCCTTTCTGACGGCGGGATTATCTCGTATGCTTACATAATATATTTCCCTTTTCTTCTAAGAAAAAAACTCTACTTTAGATTAACGGCATGCGTGTATTGGGCAACGGCCATAAAAGGACGAGCCAGCCAATCACGAGCCGTTGACTATCGGGCCACGCAGTATGGGGTGGGACATAGCCACTCTCTCTCCATGTGATTGGAGCGTGTAATTCACGCGCAAAACCGATCACGGTTTGGATAATAGCCGTTTGGTTAAATTTATAATCTTCACGGCACGGAATGACGAAAATGTTAGGTTGGCCTGGCCCTGGGGCGGGTCTCCAAGAAAACAGGCAGAGATCTGAGGGCAAAACGGACAAGTAAAACGGTGGACCCTGTGGTGTCAGGCAGAGTCAGGACCGTTGAACGTGAGGGTTCCCATAAAAGGACGGTTCATCAGGTGGCTCTTTCCAGGAATGAAAAAGCCAGCGTACTACGGCTTAAGTACTTCAAATTTCGTTCTCCAACAGGTAATAAAGTTAATTAGAAGAATCCAAAGTTAAAATCTCATCCTCAACGACTTGGGGAAAGAAAAATTAAGCGACTAGAACTCTTTTTGGTTGAACTCTCTCTCTCTCTCTCTCTCTCTGTGTTTTTTAACCTTGCAGGGAATTAACAGAAACGAACATGTTTGGTGGCAGGGAAAATGATGGGTCAGGATTGTGAGTTGTGGAACATGTGTAGCTGTCTTTGTCCAGGCATGTTTAGCTGATTTTCATGTGACTGGGTTCCTTATTTTTGTCCACAAAGAAAATAATGTGAGAGATCCATGGAAGAATTTATTCAGAAAAAAGAAAGCAAGAATTTTTCCGAGACAGAGCATGGCTTTGCTTGCAGAAACAGACCATGAGAACAGAACAGAGACGCAGTTGAAACTAACTGAACGTGTCGATCGATATGATTAAAAAGAGAAGTGAAGTGAAAAATACCAAGCAACGAAGGCAACCAAGGAGGGTTATTGAAGAGATCACGAAAGCAGAGAAGAGATAGTAGAAAGCAGCAAAGAGTGTAGAAGAGAAAAGAAGGAAGGAAGAGGCATACCAGATCAACGGCCTCGTTCTTGATCTCGTCAAGGCTGATTGCCTTGTCTCCCCCCATGAGTGATCAAACAGAGTAAACACCAGTAAGAAGATGAAGATGAATGAATATTTATGAACTGAAAAGAGAGGGGATATATATATATAGTAGGAAGGTGGAAGCAGTGAAGAAGCAGGGGAGGTGGGTTGGGAAGAAGAATAAGGAAGTAGGAAGGTGGAAGAAGCAAGACGGGGTTGGAAATGTGCCATGGGTTATATAGTAGGTACTTGGATTGTTTAAAAAATGCTTTTAAAAAGTACTACCTCCTGTCCTTAATATAAGATCCTGTTTAATTTTTATTTTGGTCCTAAATATAAGACCCCAATTCACTTTATCTTTTATATTTATACATTTTTTTAAAGCAACCCTTCTAATAATAATAGTTCTAGTTAATACATTTGATTAGTAACGATATTTTAGGAAAGACAACACCTATTTAGGACAAATAACTAACTCAACTTACTTCCTTAATCTTCTCAAATTAGTCAACTGACTCTTATAATTAAGATCGAAGGTAGTATTTTCTTTTTAAATCGATACAAACCTTTTTATATATTTACTTCATACTAATATACTGTAAAAATATTTTTAAAATCATGGTTTTGTTTTCATTTAAACGTCTAAACATCTCAGTTCAGAATGATGCTTCTTATATTAGACTTTCCTCTCTCTCTCTCTCTCTCACTCATCACCTCTCCCTTGTCGCTACTTCCCTACTTGCCACCCATTTTGACCTCTTTTTTTAAATTTCTCAATTCTACCCCATCTTTTTTTCCAATCCAATATCTCTAATTTAAAATTATTTATTTCAAGCTATATTATCCCCCCATTTTAAATGCATATGATTTTACTGGAGAATTAGTTTTGATTCTAAATATAAAATTTTAATTTATTTTATCTTGAAAATCTTTCATTTTCTCTCAAATTAATTTAATAAAGTGACATATAATATAATATAATATAATTTTATATTATACAGGAGTATTTTAAAAGGACATGTCATTTGCTAAAATTAAATAACTTATTAGTCTTTTTAAATGTATTTAAATTAATTAAATAACTCTTGAGAGAGGAGTAATCTTTGTATCCATTAGATTTAAATTTGATCCTACGGTTGATTGCTAGTGTTGTGAACTCTATTTTATTTTGTCGGAAATAGTGTTTGAGATGAGCTAATGATTTTCTATAAATTTTATGTTGCGTATAAAATTGTTCTTTTGAAATATTCTAATTATTTGATCAAGCATGTGCGGCTAAAAACCTATCTAAGGTACGTATATAACTGTGAGTGACATGCCTTCAATCTTACTCTATCATTATACGAGGTGTGAAATGTATTAATACTCCTCCGACCCTTAATATAAGACTTAATTCTTGGGTTAGTTTTAGTTCTAAATATAATATTCATTTCTCATATTTATTAATTTTTTTAAATTACTCCTATGAATACTCCCTCAACCATAATCAAATAGAAGAGAGAAAGGGGGTATTAAGAAAGATGATTATGGTGTTTTAGAAAAATGTGTCACATTTCTTATAATTAACTAACTTAACTAATTTTATTAATCTAATCAAATTTATTAAATGGGTTTTATATTAAGGACTGGACGAGTATATTTAAACATAGTTATTAAAGGTCAAAATTCATATTTTAAAGAATATTATATTATTTATCCAATCAAAATTCATTAATTTGTATGCTCTATAATACTCCCCCAGCTGTTCTATATGAGAGAAGCAAACAATTAACTTAAGAAGATTTTAAAAAAAATTGAAAGCATTTACTTTTCTACAAGTATTTCACAAAGTGTAATTTTTATGCAAAAATGTCCCAATTAGTTTTGAACTTTCATCAAATATTTAATAACAGTAATATATCAAAAACAATTTAGTACTATATTTTATGAAGGGTGAAGGAAATTTGGGGAGCGACAGTTAGTAAATGATAAGTTTAATATTTTAAAAAAATTAATTGAATTATTTTAAACAGTATTATTAGGGATTAATCAGTGGGTAATTAAAGAATGATGAATGAAATAATAAATTAGGGTTGAAAATTAAAACAGGAATTAATGCGTGAGATGCGGCTCGAGGGGTCGCGGCTGGGAAGACGCCAGGGGGACATAATAATAGAGGCCACGTGGCGGAACATGTTTAAGCCCAAACAAAACATCTCAGTTTCATATGATTCAATCAAAACCCAAACATGCTTCTTTCCCTAATCCTATGGGTCCCACCCTACGCTCCACTTCATCATTATTACCCTCTCCCCATTTCCTCTACGGCTCTACCTATCAATAGAGAGATTGGAATCTTACATAGAAGTAAAATAGGGTTCAAATTCTTACTTAAAAATTATTTTTAATTAAAAAAACCTGTGTGTGGGAAAACAAATAGTGATACCCCGCTTCATTGTTTTTCTTGTTCTCATTTTCTTAAGAAAAAAAATATTATGTTTTAATTATTAATATAAGAATTACTCAACTAATTTATATAGATTTAAAAAGTTAAATAAATTAGTTTATTATAACAAATATAGTCTCTCTAAAACACCCATGCACGTAGTATAATATTAGATTATATATCTGTTTATAAGTTAGATAAATTAATGGAAAAATATCAGAAAAAGCCCTTGGAATATATCGAATTCCAGATTGGGTCCTTAAATTTCAAAAATGACAGAATGGGCCATTGACCCAATCTGTCATTTGTGAAATTAAGGCGAATTGACAATTTTGCCCCTGACTAAACAAAAGTGAATAGTTATTCTCTAAACAAATCTAGGTAACGCTTACACTGTTCTAGTGATTACAAGATTAGTTGTAGTTAATAATAAAGTACCTGACAATAATAAGATACCTGATTATGAAAAAATGAGTAGTTATTCTCTACACAAATCTAAGTAATGCTTATATTGTTCTAGTGATTACAAAATTAGTTGTAGTTAATAACAAGATACTTGACTATGAAAAAGTGAGTAGTTATTCGCTACACGAATCTAGGTAATGTTTATATTGTTTTAGTGATTACAAAATTAGTTGTAGTTAATAACAAGACACCTGATTATGAAAAAGTGAATTGTTATTTGCTACACGAATCTAAGTAACGCCTAAACCCTTATAGTGATTCCTTAAATCATTGTAGTGAATGAATACAAATGAGGGCAAAATTGTCAATTCTTTTTTATTTTACAAATGACACATTGGGTCACTGACCTTTTCTGTCATTTTCGAAATTCCAGGACCCAATCTGAAATTTCCTATATTCCAAAGATTTTTTTTGGGATTTTCCCTAAATTAATTTAAAGAAATAATAAATTTAAAAATAAAATAATTTAAAATTTTATATTTATAAGGAAATTCAATTCAGAATTACTTCTTATATTAGATAACGCAAAAGTAAACGGTTAATTATTTCATCCTCTGTGTGTATATGATAGGATTTGACTTGAGTTGGGGGATTAAGGCAATCCAGGCTTGATTTCGCTGAAATTTTATTGTATCTTTAATTTTTAATACAAGATCTTGTTTAATTGTTATTTTAACCGTAAATATAATATCTCAATTTATTTTATTTTTCATATTTATTTTTTCTCAAGATAGTTCTTCTAATAATGACAGTTCTAACTCATAAATTTGATTAGCAAGAATAGCTTAGAAAAAACAACACTTATTTATTATAAATAACTAACTTAACTTATTTTCTTAATCTACTCAAATTAGTCAACTTTAAGACCAAAGTAAGTAATATTTACAATTATGGGCTGATTTTATCTGATTTGGCTTTTAATGGCTAATATTCCAAACATAATCTCCCTCCCCCCTTTTCTGAATATATAATTATTGACCACTTATATGACCATGAGAAGTCCCATTTTATTTTTAATTCTATTCGTATTCATGATCACTTCCCCAGTTATACATTATTATTATTATTGAACACTTCAAATTGGCAAATGTCAAAGATTTTACGT
Source organism: Neltuma alba (assembly GCF_004799145.2). Classification (NCBI taxonomy): domain Eukaryota; kingdom Viridiplantae; phylum Streptophyta; class Magnoliopsida; order Fabales; family Fabaceae; genus Neltuma; species Neltuma alba. The sequence goes on along the minus strand of NW_021635988.1, from coordinate 18,452 downwards.
ATTCGCCAGCTCACGCTCGCGTCTCATTCTTCTTCATGTTCTCATTTCATTACATGCAGTGCAGTATTTTAAGAAAAAAAGTATAAAAAAAATGACACTTTTTTCTTACTATTATTATTGAACGCATTATGCTTAATATTATACTCCTCCGGTCCTTAATATAGGACCCAATTCTTGAGTTAGTTTTGGTCCTAAATATAAGACCCATTTCTCATATTTATCAATTTTCTCTAAATTACCCCTATGGATACTCCCTCAACCATAATCAAGTAAAAGAAGGAGAATGAGGTATTAAAAAATATGATTATGGTGTTTTAGGAAAAATGTGTCACTTTTCTTATGATTAACTAACTTACCTAACTTCCTTAATCTAATCAAATTAGTTAAATGGGTCTTATATTAAGGACCGGAGGAGTATTATCATTTCAATAAACGATTAAATAGGATCCCTAAGATGAAACGCACCGTACGTCTTTTAGGGTTTACTGGTAGTTTAACGGCATTCTTATTTCGAGTTTATTCGATTCATCAATACAATTTCTTTTTTAAAAAAAACGTTTGAATTATAATGACTTGTATGGCATATAATATTATAGAATCCTAAAATACTCCTAAATTCCTTCAAATCATCAAATTATTGTAGAGTTTCATGGGCCTTGAATATAAATAATTGAAGCAGTTAAAATTAATCCGGCCGCCAAGATTTAAAGTAAAGACAAAATTTATTGGCCTAAAAGTCTAATACCCAACGTGTTAGACAATATATCGAGAATTTGCGTTTCTTAGATTTTTATTCATTTTTAAATGAAATTCACTTTGACGTGGTTGACCACCCCGCTAAAGTTTGGTTTTTGGGGCTGGGTTTTTTTTGGGGGGGGGGGGGGGTGGTGGGGGTGGTTATCATTTTTAGATTTGTCGAAAATTAACTTTTTTCCCCCACAAATATCCTCAATTTAATGTTTGAACTTCTATTACTTAATGGCTCTAAATTACCACTTCTTCTTTTTTTTTTTAATACACTAGCTTTAATATATCTAACATAAAGCTACTCCAAAAAAAAAAAACAACCAAATTCTTTATATAAGAGCTAATTAGAAATTAGATTTAGATTTGGTTTTAAATATAAAATCTCAATTCACTTTATTTTTTAAATTTATAATGTTTTCTCTAAAATATTTCTACTGATTTTAAGAGGTTCCCGTCAAGAGAGTTATTTTTAATGCACATGATTAAATAGGGTAATTTATGAAAGTTAACCTATATCTGTTACAAATGACCAACTTAAATAATTTTCTTAAACTTTCTAAATTAGTTATATAGCTCTTATATTAATAGCCAATGTAGTATATATTGATGGGTTCAATATCATATTTTAACACAAAAGTTTTTAATATATTCAGACTCTGCTGTTTTAATTTTTTTTAACATGTGATTTTTCTGTTTATTCCTATATTAAGTAAATCCATTTTCATTCACTTGACTTCAATACAAACTTCACCTTCCTTTTTTTTTTATTTTTATAGCTGGGTCAACCCTTCAAACCACATTTTGCCGGCTATCAGAAAAGACAAGGAAAATAAAAAGAAAATGGCACCCTGATTACGTTACATATTCGTGGAATATTAATAGGAAACCACATTGATTAATTAATGATTTGAGAAATTAAGCCAAGAAGTTGAAGACTAGCATATTTTTGCTTTTTTTCTAATTTTGCATTTCTATTACAAAATTGGCTGAAATTTTGTGAAAACGAAAAGTTTTATTGGCAATTTAAAAAATTTTAAAATTTCAGCTTTAGAGAGAAATTGAAAATAGCCTATTAAAATGTCGACGGCAAATTAACGATAGTGTTACCTGTCATGTTTGGATAAGATCCTAAGTTTACATTTGATATTGACATGTTCATGTGCATAAGTGTATTTAATTGTTTAAAAAAATTTTAAAAAGCGTTTTAAAATATTTTCAAATTATAATGAACAAAAAATGAAGCATTTTAAACTGTGCGTGCGTGCTTGCCTTCCTCATCATTTAGCTTTTATAATAAGCAACATGCCAACATTATTGATCAAGTTTGTCATTTAAATTAAAAAACTTAATATTCTTGCTAGTCATCAACTGAACACCAATGCGTGAAGAAATTAATTCCAATAACCATCAAGAAAAATTATTAATATATATTCAACATTATTAGATGAATCATTTTTCTCTTGAATAAAAAAATAATGAATTTTCAATCAGTATCTCACTTTAACTATTGAATTATATAGTTACATTGTTGTATTATAAAATAATGTTGGATTGTTTCAAAACAAAACTAAAACTGAGTCGACGAATTCATAAGTCAAACAAAAAACAATTATATAAGCATATATATATATATATATATATATACTTATACTGGACTTCATTCAGTCTGATAGAGCAAATAAATTAATTAACAATTATTATTGGATAATTCACTTAAAACAACATTGTGTTCTTTTCAATATTGCGTCAATGCTACATTAAAAATGCACCATTTATATCTCGATACTCTTCTTTTTTTCCTTTTCAACTTTCTCCGTCAAATTTGGTATGAGACAATATAAATAATTATCAGATAAAAAACATAAATCTGACCAACATGTTTGAAAAATATTGTAGAATTAATCGTTCAAAACAATTTGCCAATAACAATTGTAAAACAAAAGGTGCTAATATAGAAATACTTTGAAAATTGCCCTCTTCATTTTAGAAGTTAGAGTCATTTCTAATTTTGTCTTGAACAATAATTGTGTGACAATTTTGTTATATTTTTCAAATAAAATTCATTACCTAACAAAAGTTATTAGTTGGCCTATCAAAGACAAATATGTGGCCTTGCATGTGCGCACAGCCCCCACACACCCCACCTAAGTATTTAACCACTACCTGATTAAATGGATGACAAATCAATTATTTTTTTCTTAAGCAATTAATTAATAAAGTTATTTTTTTTTACATGAATACTCTCTCTTTGTTTTAAAATAAGAGTCATTTAAAATACTCACTTAACTACTTGAAAGGCAATCAGAAGACACACACATACTAAGAAAAGCTCAACTACATTTGACCAAAATATTTTTATATTAATTTTTTATTAATGAATGAAATTATCAAAACATTAATAATTTATTAGAATATTAAAGTATTAGCTATTTCAAAAATAAAACGAATTTTTGAATTAACTTTTATTTGAATGGAGAAAATATTGAAGAGAATTGGGTGCAAAATAATATTCAGACTCATCCAGATTTAGGGAGGAAATTATTTTCCTAATAAGACAATACTTACATGATATATAAATGTATAAAAATTCATGAACCCTGCTGAAAATTTCTTTGTAAGAGTTATTTCCCATTTGATGCATCACCAAACTTAAATTCAGATTAGTTCAAATCTAATGTGATTTTAAATAATTAATGGATTCAAAACAAGTTATCATGATATTTATATAAGTAATCAACAATTGGGAGTTAGGACTTTGATTTCTTGATTATAAGCTCCTATGATTCAATTATGTGTCATTTTGACTGTGTTAATTGTGAAAACCTGGTCTACAATAGACCCATTGAATAATCTCAAAGTTTTCTATTGCATCGGTAGACTATATTATTTGATTAATATATACACCCACACACTTATCAAAAAATGTTTCAACTTTTGTATGTGGCGTTTCACAATTTCCGAGCATGTGACTGCAGTATTACTTAATTTCATTTTATTGGGAATTACCTAAGGTTTTATCCGATGAATTTCAATTTATCGGACAATAACGGCAGCACTATTATTTTAACCTTGAATTGACTATCCGATATGATCCTTAATGCTCTATGTTGTCGATAGAGGCTGGCTTTATTTTTATAATTTTATTAGTTGATTATTAAGCCCTTTTGTTAGTACAATGATAATATTATTATAAATTATCATAAATATTTTGATATTCGTTTCAGGTTGAGAAGCTGCTTGTTTCTTGCACAGATAGCCAAGGAGAAATAGTTTTGTAATGCATGATGCAATTTTCTTGGCTTCTTCTTGGTCATTTCAATCCAATTAATTTAAAGTTATTAGTTACGCTAATGAAACTATCATCCCTGATAAAAGAAAGTTTAAATATTCTGAGATTGCGTCATAGTTGAAATTATGACTTATAATAAATCAATGCAATTTGGTAAATTAAAAAAATGAGTCGTGATTATCTCAACTGGTTAAATAAGATTAATCTTAAAATTTAAACTAATCAAAATAATCGTCAAACCTGAGAATTTGTGGTGCCTGGCTAGAAGCTACTAGTTTGTTCTTTAATTTATAGGAGAATGTTTGATAATAGGAGGGGCGATTGGAAGGAACAATTTAAAAATGAAAACAATTAATATTAATTGATAAATCATGAGAGCCTTCCAAACCTAACGATTGATGAGGATTAGAGATTTGGAATTCAATTTTTGGTTTTATACATCAAACTGAAAAAGAAAGAGGTTTGACTAAAATTTCGTGGACAATCTTATGCTACTTGGCACACAGGAAATAATCAAATGGCGTGCGCACCCACATATATATACTACTTTTCTGGTCCTAAATATAAAACCTTTATGTTAGTGTGTATAAGGATTTTATATTTTGAATCAGAGGAGTATTTTATTGATTGATGTGAGGTGATTTGTATTTATTCAATAACTATACTTAAATTTTACGACATCGATCCCCAAGAAATTTTTATTTACCTTGATTGGATCTATATATATCTTCTTTGTCAATATATGAATATAGTTATACAAATTATATGAGCCGGAAATTCATTTTAAATTTTGCGTAAATACACAAAATTAACTCTAACTACAGGAAAATAACAACTCAAGACCGTAAAAAAAAGGAGCCGCCAACATAAAATGTATCACTTCGCATCTCTCTCTCTCTTCTTTCAACTTGGAAACTTCTCTCTTCTTAACATGTGTCTTTTTTGAGATTTAAACTTGTATTATCATCCTTATAATGGTAAGACTGCTTATCATCTCAATCAATAATTTATTGATAAAATACTATGACATATTTTTGGGTATCATCCTCCGTATGAATGCACACATAGTTACAAATTTAATTATTGTAAACTTTTAAAAGAAGAAGAAGAAGGCATGCCTGCCTCCAATTCGGGTCGAACCGGATTAATTGACACAAGGTAACACAAGTGGAAACTTATCTCCATTCCAGGGTGTACCATAACAGTGACGAACTCTGGATGCTCATCATTCTGCTTAGCAATGAAACTCATTACACAACATACATGATTTTAAAGTTAAAAATTAAAGTTCTCTAAATAAATATGTTTTCTAAAATTCGAATTTGTATTTTTATCTTTATGATAATAATACTGCTTACCATCCCAACTAACAACTTACTAGTAAAATACTATCACGTTTTTTTGGGCTATCATCCTCCATATGAATGCATAGATAGTTACAAATTTAATTGTTATGAACTAAAAAAAAATCAAAAAGAAGAAGAAGAAGGCATGCCTGCGTCCAATTTGGGTCGAACTCGACTTGAATCCAGATTAATTGACACTAGAGCTGGTAATGCAAGCTAATCTGCCGGTTACAAGCTAGCTCGTGATGACGAGTCAGTCTTTTTAGGACAGACTTCTGGCAGGCTGGAATTTCTCCAACCCAACCTGTCAAGGTGAGTTGGCGGGTTAGGCCCGTCCACCTGCCAATTTTTCAAAATTTTTTTAACTTTTTTTCTTTTAATAAAATCTACTTAAATTCCTAAATACTTAAAATGAAACATACAAATAAAAATTATTATAAATAAAACATGGAATCCAAAGTTTCAAATATCTCAAAATATTAAACATGCGATTATATGAGACATCTTAAATGATTTAACAAACATCCCAAATTAAAACATAAATTCAAATCAACAACATCACAAAGTCACAAACATAATGTGTCACTACACAAATCACTATCAAATACTCAATCATAAGTCATTACTCAATATTGATAGGGTTCAGATCAAAAAAAATATTGATAGGGTTGGAGGCATGATCTGAAGATATAAAATTATTTGGTTGAGCTAAAAAAAATTAAAATTTTTTTTTTAAAAAAAGTAAAATGGACTGGCCCGTCAATCTTGCGGGTTAACCAACCGCTGGTTCGGTCTTAATAGTTACAGGCCCAAAAAATCCATTTTAAAACAGTTTCAATTTTTATCAACATAATCCGTCACTTCTTAACGGGTTGAGCCCTCCACCAGTTCTAATTGACACAAGGTAACACAAACGAGAGTGAGAGATGGCCCGGTTATCTAGACAGCGTGTTTGGCGGCCGAAAGAAGGTGGTGGCTGAGCTTGCAGCACATGACAGGACAGACCTCTTCGGCTTGGGTGGTCCCTTCTCTTTTTTTTTTTTGACCAGAAGTGGTCCCTTCTCAATTCTTCATGTCTCCCTATTGCTTATTATTCATATAAACGCATCATATCACTGTTCCATCATTCCCTTCACCTCAACATTTCCACTTCCTTATATTATTGTTTCCCATTTCATATGTGTGTGCACTTGAATGTTCTTTATTCCGTATCCCGCACAAGTATTATATTGAACAAACGGCTCGGCTGTAAATTTATTTCGAAAATTTTTCCTTAGCCGAAAAGTATTCTTAGATTCAATATGGTTCCAAAAATTTCAAAATGTAGCAATGTTGTTTCATATCCCCTTAAAAAAAACTAACGTTGAAAGTTAAAATATCAATATTATAGTTAAAAGTTTTAACGGTAAAATGACGGCGTTGCTCCATTTTAGTATTTTCAGAATAATTTTGAACCCAAAATTTTTTTAAGACAACATTAATCTTGAGTGAAAACTTTTAAAGTAAATTTACCCATTAACCCTTAAACACAGACTCATCACAAACCAATATAAGAGTAGTAGGGATGCACGTGGAGAGGATTCTATTTCGGTTTGCATCCATCTGAGTTTTGGTTGGCTTCCGCCAGGTTTGATTTACCTGTGATTCTTTCTACCCATCATAATTGCACCATTCATATTCTATCTTATTTTACGTTTTTTTTAATTTAATAGGTTCAGAATATAAAATAAAGATACATTTAATTTGAACTGCCCGCTTAATTCTAGGCAATTAGATTGTCATACAGGTCAAATATTCATTCATTAACTATGTTGTTGAACAAAATATAATACTATCACCGGTCCTTTGCACTACAAATTAGCTCTTATATTAAGAACATGAGATAGTACTGATAGTTAACTACATCTTATCAGACTTAGGTCATGGGACACGTATTTGTTATTAATTAGTTAATTATGAATGTCGCTTTACTTAAATCACTTTTTTTATTTCCGTACGCAATTAATTGGAACTGAAGGCTCTTCTTCGCCCACGTCTATTTGTTATTGGTATTGATTGGTAGCGATTTATATATAACAACAGAGTGGTACATTTCGATAATATAGTTAATTAATGATATATTATAGTTAATTAATTCACATTCATACGTATGACTGATTGTTAATTTATGCAAATTATGGTCAATTATGTGATGATCCCTCTACGGACAACTTTGGATGTTACCATTAATTTATCCATTTTCTCTTTCAACGTCCCATTTGTCCACAACATTATCTTGTTTCCCCCCACTTGTCAATTCCATATTCTTAACATATTCCAGTGTGAAAGGAAAATTGGGTTCTAATCAATTCATCCATCATATAATATCCAATAGCCAAGAAAGAGCTGTCAATCAAAACCATTTTTTAATATGCATTTAATTCATTTGATTATTTGGGTTTGAGTCGTCATCTCATTCACAAGCAAGGTAGACTAAAAAAATTTATCTTTGAAATTAAACAAGACATGTTGAGGGAAGAATTAATATTCAATTATTGCCAATAATTTTATAGCCTAATGGTATGAAAGCTTTTTTAAAAGTAAGAGATTATGAGTTTAATTCCACTTGTAATTTTAAGTCGTTAGCATTTATTTTTTCCATTAAAAATATTTAATTAGTGGATGAATTATGTGCTTTCGTTTCTTCATGAAAATTTTAACCTCTTCCCATTTAAATGAAATTATAAGGAACTGATCACATGTGAATGTTAGGATTAGAGATGTTGATTCGGATTAGAAAATTCTGAGTTATGGTTGATTATTTAGGAGGAAAAGTTAGACGCGCTCCACTCTTGTCCTCAGAGCATAACTTAAACTTATAAATGTCACTAATACGATAATTAAGTGAAAATAAATGATGCCACGAGATCACAAGTTGTTGTTTAGACCTTTTTTTTTTTTTAAAGGAAGGCCTAAATCTTAACAATGGCAATATGAGAGCTAAGATTTGGTTAGTTATAGTCATGTTGAGGTGGGCTTTATGGATTCTCATGCGTAAGCCCTTTTTTTAAAACACCAACTTGCTTAAAGCTAGGTAAGCAAATGACGCAATGTTTAGGTGTGGAGCCAGATATGTTAGGTAGACCCAAGTGCATCAAATGGCTTAGTGGTTAACCATGCATTTTTTATGTAAAAAATGGAATTAACTGGGCTCGTATGAGGAAATTATCATGCATATAATTAAAGAAAAGAATGAAATAAAGAAAATAAAACGTGTATGTATTTATATGACCAACTTTGTACCAAATAATATTTTGTTTAGGCAACTAGAATTATTTTTTTATGGGCAATAGTCAATTAACAAAATTGAGTAATGATGATAGTTCATTCTTTATTATACTTGAAATATATATATATATATTAAATTGAACTTATTAGACATATAGAATTGTAATCTGAACTGGTAAACAAAATGTCAGGCTTATTCTACCATAAATTTTTTTAACATAACATTATAGGTATAAGAAGCACTACAATATACTTGATAGAAAGGCATGCATTTCCTTTTGGGCTTTGGAAAAGGTGCATTCAGCTGGTCCAAATTTGTGGGTCCTCCTCTAATATATATAATTGACGATGGACAAAATTAAAGAGTTATATATAAATTTCAATAAAAGTGAAATAAAGTGTGATAATATGAAAAGGACGTCCACAGGAATAGACTGCGCGGATAGATTATAGTATAGTAGTCGATGTAGAATGGAATTCAAGCATGTCTTCCACTATAAAAAGGTTCGTGACTTGTGAGGAGATGTATCTTCATCCAAAATCAACCTAAGATTGCATTATTAATTTATTATCATCATTACATATTAGAATATCTTTACAAAATCATTATCATACATAGAATATTTTCAAACAGAAAGAAAAAGGAAAGAAGTCAGAAATTTTTGGATGATGATTCCATGGGGTTGCAAAGAAATTTGAAGGTGATTGATTGTATTTTGCCCACTCTTTTCTGTCTCCCTCAGCCTTCTTTTTCTGCCTATCATCTTTCAACCTTGGAAGATTCTTAATTATATCTACTTATATATGTGGAGTTTATTAATAAATAAATAATTGATGTTTATTGGTACAGAAATGGGACTAGAAATGAATGAATGTGGATGTGGAATGAGATATGATTTTTGAGGAAAGTGCAGAGCACATAACATCCACTTTTCTTTTTCCTGGTTCTGCCTGTCTTTATCAGTCAGATATTCCACTGGTTCGTTCTCTACGTCCTAATCTGCTTGTTCATTCAATTCAACTTTAAGCATTCAATTCAATTATGCCGGAGTTAAAAAAACCAATGAGGACCATCTCTTTATCTTCAATCTCAACCAACCATTTAAGATTGTACACATGCTGGCTGCTTGTTTGAGTTTTATTCTAATTGAATTGTACTGCCCCTTCTGATTTTTGTTGTTGTTATTCTTAGCTTTTGTTATAATCTTCTTGTTTTCGCTCCTGAGTTGTTGGTTGTGCTCTTGGTTTGGGTTGTTTTAGTTGTTTTTTTAATTGTCTTTTGGAAACACTCTCTTTCCATGGTACTACCTCCGGTTCTAAATATAAGAACTAATTGACTAATTGTGTAGATTAAGAAAATAAGTTAAGTTAATTCATTATTCGTAATAAATAAGTGTTGTCTTTCCTAAAATATTCTTACTAATCAAGTTTATTATCTAAAACTACCATTATCAGAAGGATTATCTTAAAAAAAAAAGATAAATATGAGAAATAAAGTAGATTGGGATCTTATATTTATGCTCAAAATAAAAATTAAACAAAATCTTATACTAAAGACCGGAGGTAGCAGCATTTTTCCTGCGACAAAAAAGGAATAGAGTCATCATGTGCAAATGCATGTCATTAAAGAATCTTGATTCATATATATATCTTTTCATTTAATTATGCAGTTGAGAAATGTTATAAGATAAATGAATGTGAAGTAGGAATTAGAAAGAAGATGCCTTTTCATTCATAAATCATAATGAAGTTATTGACCGTTACAACGTAAGACTGCTCCATATAGGATTGGAGATTACCTTTAATGTCATGTTTGGATTGGAAATAAGTGGTTTTGGAGAAAAGATTTTCTTAAAAGCTGATCAATTCAGTTTTCCCTCAAACCATGGTTTTTATCCCTCCAAACTATAGTTTCTAGTTCATTAATCTTTTTTTTTTTAAATTTTTGAAATCACAGAAACCTTGGTTTTGCTTGAAAAAGTGATTTTGTAGCGCTTAGCCAAACGTGTATTAAATAATTAAAGCATTGATGCGGGATTTTGTCTGCAATTTTGTTTTGGGCCTGAGGAAATTAAACTGCACTCTTTGATCATTAGGGTTTAGCTGAGTTCTAGAGGTCTGAGCTCTATGCCATAATTTTGTAAATCAAATATGAATTGTCGAGACTCTCACGTTCTCACAAGGAAATTTGACAGCAGCAGCTAGCGAATGGACTAAGTTAAGAGGCTCTGAAAGAGAATAAATGTGCTTAATACAATTACAAGTAACATTTTGAATAGTTATTTTTTTTAAAAAAAAATCTTGACACAAGGAAGTGAGGAACAATACGAAACACTTGTTATGGTTACTAATAATTTCACTAATAATGGATATAAAGCTATGTCATTATTATGAGTCAGACAGTTATGATTCACTAATGATAGGATAAAATTAATTGACTTCATGGTTCTTAAATGAATAGTAGTTGACATCCTTAAACATATAGAAAAAATATGCAATTTTTCAATTTTATCCTTCTCTAAAATTAATAATAAAAATATCCAGGAATCATTCTCGTAAGTCGTAATTAAAGAGGGTTATTTGAAAGAAAAAAACAACTGCCATATTTTTTTTTGTCTATATTAGGACTAATTATAACTTTAAAACTTTAGACTACAATAAGAACTGGAGCAAGTATCTCAATGTATAACAATAATAGAATCTTTTCACTGTTCTATTAGTCCCTTTGATTCTTATTATAAGATCTTTTTAAAAAAATATTTTTGATCCTTTTTATAAAACTCTATGACAGTTTTAATGAGTATTAAATATTTTTTTTTCCTTATATGCCCATATTTAATAAGGTAATGAGAGAGTAGAAATTAATATGATTTTAGAAATTCAGTGTAGTTAATGAGAATAATATTGAAAATCACTTAATTTTATGACAAATTTAATGCTTTGAACTGTGTTTTTTTTTTTGATACACAAGAGACAAAACAAAACAAACTAAAAGTGGCAGCCTCCACGGTGTAATCCTTCATTACTAACTCACGCAACTCCTCAGTCATGAATGAGAACAAATGCAAACCAGGGGCGGTCCTTAGCGCCTTCTTGGCTAGATGATGGGCTACCTCGTTAGTTGATCTCGGAATGAGACCCAGATCCACCTCCCAAGAGTTGAACTGTTTTTATTAGTACAAGTAAATTATTTATTAGTCTCTCCTAATAAAGACCCGGGGGAGGGAGTATTAGATAAGCATAAGCATAACTAAAACACGCTTGTATCAATTAATTAAACTTCAAAATGGCAACCTCAAGTCAATTTATAGATCATACATTCGTTGAAATTCTCAAAAAATTTGGGGTGCATCTGTATATGAATTCAAGTAAATAATAGCCAACATCACTTACAATTCCTCATTTTCATTTCTCTTAATTCTCTTCACATTTAATCCCGAACACCAGCAAAAACTGAAACCAAAAACTGGCAGAAAAGAGCTTTTCACTTAATCAGATAAGGTAATAGCACAAACCTTAGAATGTTCAATCTTGGGGTTTCATGGATGGGAAGAGGAGAACCTCCTGTTTATCCCAAAACATTTAAACACTGTAAGCAATCAGTGATTTCAAAGACAAAAGGTGGGGGGGGGGGGGGGAGACAAGAACCTTAATATTCTGTGAATCAGTCAGCAACATGGTCAACCTATCAATGCCCATACCCCAGCCGCCAGTTGGAGGCAAACCGTACTCTAAAGCAGTACAAAATGTTTCATCCAAGCCCATTGCTTCATCATCACCTGATTGCCGATCCTGAAATCCAAAAGCATTGTAATAAACACACAATACTGATACAAACACATCAGTATATCACATTTTATATGTCAAATACCTTGAGTTGTTCTGCAAATCGCTGGCGCTGTACTGCTGGGTCATTCAATTCAGTGTATGCATCGCATATCTGAAAAGTAAGAGTCATGTGAAGCTTTAATGGTATTGCGGCCAACATGTTCGATTCAAAATTATTACCCAAAAGTTCAGAGACTAACTTCATGTTTATTAACAAACAATTCAAAACGTTCAGTGAGGCCAGGTTTTGATCTGTGCCACTTTGCCAAAGGACTCATTATCTCTGGACTGTTTATGATGAATGCAGGATTCACACACTTTTCCTCCACGAAGTGACCCACAAGCTTCAACATGATAAACATAGCATCACATTAGAATTAAGACACAGTTCGATATTGATTAAGAATTCCAGAACATTATGTACAGGCATAAATAAGCTATAATAGCGTATACATGTACAGTTTCCAATCTCACATGGTATCATTGATGTCACAATTCTGACCTATGCCTATTGAGATGGTGGAGCTTAATAATTGAGAAACTGGGCAATAAACGTGTCATACTTTGCCATGGCAATAACCACTTGTTAAACGAACTAAAAAGTAAAATGCACAAGTAGACTTTTTATCCCCTTATTGGTGGCAGGAAAGAATGTATTAACTACTTTTGGGCAATTATCTAGCCTATATCATCCTCGGCTCCAAAACACAGTAGAAGGAATGCTCTTCCCACTATTTGAATTCTTATCATTCTTTAATTGTGGATTCATCAGCATCGAGACATAAATTATCCCCTGGCTAGGCACGTGTTTAATGTCAGTATAAAAATTTAGCCGGAAAAGGGAATCGTGAAATCAAAATTCATGCAACAATGACAAGGTCATAAGGAGAGTACTTTATCCAATAAACGAGCCGTTGTTTCAGGTGGAGGGCATTTGATGTCAAACTTCAAACATGCATCCTTCAGATACTTATTAGCTTCCTCACTGGATAAGTCCTTGGGAATACTTAGGCCTGCCATCTTCTCCAACTCCTCTATCTTGTCGATCCTTCTGCAGACATCAGAACATCCAAATGAATCAATTAATGAAAATTACAGTTTATTGCCACAATTTCTTGACCATCAATATACAAGACTTACGTGAAAGGTGGAGTAAAATCAATCTCAATTGGATCCTTATCCATCCCATTTGCATGGTATTTGACTTTATAACTTCCCTTTGTAAGTTCCTTAACCATACCTACTTGAAGGTTTCACATCAGGAGATAAACCAGGTAACTTGAAGAGAATGTTACAATATAAGAATCAACAAAATCTTACCACTCAACATTTGCTCAGTAATCTCCATCAAGTCATTATAGTCTGCGTAAGCCATATAGAACTCACATGTAGTGAACTCAGGGTTATGCGTCAAATCTATGCCCTCATTTCTAAACTGCTTTCCAATTTCATAAACACGGTCCAAGCCACCAACAACTAGCTCCTTAAGATAGAGTTCGGGTGCAATTCGCATAAACAATCTCATGTTAAGTTCATTGTGATGTGTTACAAATGGACGGGCTGCTGCTCCACCGGCAATCATGTTCATCATTGGTGTTTCAACCTTGAAGAGGAAGGCAAAGTTGGTAAATGAAAGGGGGGAAAACAGAAAAAAGGAAGTTGGCCTAAGCACACTAAGAGCGAGAACAAACCTCCAAGAAATCAAGGTCATTGAGGAACCTCCTAACGTAAGAAACAATTTTGCTCCTGGTCTTAAATATTTCTCGAACCTCATTATTCAGCATCAAATCCAAATGGCGGAGTCGATATCTTGTTTCCTACAGAAGAGATATATAAAATGTATTCAGGTTATATGCGCCCACCTATACACACACAGAGACAAGGATGATTTCCTGACCACGAGTGTGGCATATAAAAGGAGATGACAGAACGAGTGGGAACAAGTTTAAAATCGTGAAAAACTTGTCCTTGGTTAGAACAAATTTACTTCATCTTTCACCCTCACTTCACTCCCAGTCACATCATCCGATTAAATCTGACATTATTTTTTGCAATAAAAAAGTGACATCGTTCACAGCTTGCTTGAAGCATCCATTCCTCTTCGTTAAACACAAAGTACAGATACCATGCCATTCCTTGCTTGCCAAATGGGAATTACTTTCAGAGAAATTGTTGCGCTTGACATGATTTTGAAGATGTCTTAACAGTAAGGCTCAAGCATAACTTTCTTATTCTTTGATTGATAAGATTTGCTTTAAACGCTATTTAACATGTAACTATGCAGATATCAAGGAATGTCAGGCATTACAAGGAATGGAATGAAACGAAACCATCTCATTTTAATGAAGAAAGAAAATTAATAGCAAATCATCCTCAGAATATTCCTTTGCTCTGTGTTTTGTTCCTTTGTGACGTACGTACCAAGACATTTTCAATAACAGCAAAAGCTTCTCTCCTCAGAGAAACTACATCTGCTGGTGGAGTACAAACTACAAAGAGTAAGAGAGAATTTTACGAGGAGGAAAAAAAAACGAGACATAGTGGAGCAACCTGGAACTTGAAAAATTCAGCCTCATCCATTTCAGAGTTCCTGCACCACAGTAATATGGGCAGCTTTAGTCCTGTTAAGATACTAAAAAAGAATAGAATCATATAGAAAAAAACATAATCCACACATAAGAAAATTGCCCACCAAACGAATTAAAAATGGAAACTCCGTCAACTAAAGATCATGCAGCAGCAGCAGCATGGAGAAGAAAATTGCAGGGAATACAATTCTAACGTAGTTAAATTGTTAATAATGAATTAACATATGCAGTGGTAGTAAAGAAGCTAGCTCGCTTGGTCCAACAACATATCAAGGTCAAGAAACTGAAAATTCCACATCAATGTTAAATAATTTTTCCTTTAGCTACAGGAAAAACATGACGAACGGTTCAATTTTTATGTGGTGACGGCTCCGTTCAGTACGTTGCTCTACCTTCATCCCAAGATGAGTCATTAACATGAGTTCAGAAATCAAGGGAAGGATGGCTCCCAAGATTCACTATCCTATAACATTTTCACGTCTCAAAATATTTGATCTTAAGCAAAGAGCAAAACGTTACATGCCTTGCATCAGCCATAACCTGGACCTTTGAACCCCCACCATGCAGATCATAAAAGACAAGCTTTGCACCTGAAGACCGTTTCTGCATGATTCGTCCTGGAAATGCAGAACATGTAGAATCAAACACATCATTACATAAAGCATTAAATACGCATAAGAAAATGACAGAAAATAAAAATGTCATTACCAGCCAAAGACACAGATGTGTCCTCAATATGCTCTCCATTGCCCATCCCCCCATAGGTATCAATGTACTCACTAATACACATAGAGACAGCAAATCTGTGTGGATAAGGGTTTTTTACTTCATCCTTCTCAGCTGCAAGATACTTCAGCCGATTCTCATGGTATTGCTGCCGGGAAAACAAATGAAGGTTTCATATGATAGTACATTTACAAATAGTAGTAACAAGAGGAGAACTTTACCGTTGGGTCTATATCTTCATCATCAGCAGATGCAGCTTTATTAGATTGGGCACTTTGCATTTCAGCTGACTGAAAACACAAACACAAATTGTATTTATGTTGAGATGTCCTAACTAGCTGATCCACTATCAAAAGGCGGAGGTATAATCACCTAATATTCTGGCATGTCTGAGAGAGAAATAAAGCGCTTATATTAATCCCCACCCGGTAAAGGAAAAAGGATTATATGGCGTCAAATCACAAAGAAAACGGAAAATCCATACCTATTAGCGCTAATCAAAATCAAAATCAGTAGCATCTTGGTGAAGCAGTAGTCGAAGTTTGTCATCCAGAAGCAGTGAAATGATTACAGCTTTCTGGCGTTCCACAAAATTGAGTAACTTCTTGGCCTCCTCCTCCCTGCGCCTTCTTTCCTCTTCCCTCTAGCTTGTTCTTGAGTTCCCGATTCAACTCATCACTGTAACGATGAAGTTGCCATAGTCAACGAGGAAGGAGAGAATATATTAACTGCAGAAGCAACTGCCTTCAACTGTTAAAGAATTAGGCACCTAACGCATTGCTAAAACAATTGTGAGCGCTAATAATAATGAATCAAATATAAATTGAATGCAAAACATGCGGAAAAACTTTTGAAGCTGTAACTCAGATACATGCAAAATAACAACTTTCGAAGTAATGTGGTTTACAAAATACACTCAGTTCTACATTGATATGTTTTTAATGCAAATCATGGTCAATTATGTGGTGACTGCCATAGTCATAGTTAACCACAGGTTGCCCTGATGGTAGCGTTACCTATCACCCTTGGATGAAGTCTCAAACGCGAGCATGACATTAATACGAGTTTATGCGCGTGAGTGTGTTTGATTGTATGCAATTTAAAAAAAAAAAAAAAAGGTGACAACTTTGCATTTTATTAATGTATCCATTTTTTCTTTCAACGACCCATTTTCCCACCACATCATCTTTTTCCCACTTGCTAATTCTATTCATAATATATTCCAATATCCATTATAGACCTACTACGTTTAATAATGTGTGAAAGGCAAAATGAGGTTCTAATTTATTAATCCATATAATATGCATTAGCAAACAAGGTGATGCTGCCAATCAAAACCAATTTTTTTATATGTATTTGATAGATTATTTGGCTTTGACACGTCATTATCATTTCCAAGCAAGGTAGACTAAACAAAATATATAGAGAAAAATATTCAATTATTGGATGAATTATGAGAGTTATTTCTTCATGAAACTTTCAAACTCTTACCATCTAAAATGAAATTTAGGGACGAATTTGTTATCTCACTTGTGAATATTGGGAATTATAGATGTTAATTTAGATTAGGAAATTCTGAGGTATCACTCTTGTGTCCAATATATACCTTAGATTTCTAAAATACTAATATGACAATCAAATGAAAATAAATGATGCCACTAGATCATTAAGCCATATTTTTTATACTCTATTTCATATATGAGTTAAATATTAGTGAAAATTTGAAGGGGAAAAAAAGTCTCGTGTAGGATAAAATTGGACAAGAGAAAATGCTGAGTTTGAAACTGAAATTTATTATTTTTTATCTAGATGTGTTGAATCAATAAATGACATCAAGTTTGCAAAGACCTAATGAACCATCTGGCAACTAAGACTTCTTAATCCTAACAAAAATATCATAGGCTCATAGCTGAGGTTTAATTAATTTTTTTTTATAGCATAGGTTTAATTAATTATATCAATCATGTTGAGGCAGGCCTTATGGTTTCTCGTGGTTCAACCCTTTTTTTTTAAAAAAAAATTAAGACCAACATGCTCAAAGCTACTAAAATGAATATCAAGTTAGTCAAATTAAATGACTTAGGGATTAACCATGTTTATATCGAAAATGAAATTGGCTCCTATGAGGGCATTATCATATAAAGAAAAAGAGTGAAATGAAAAAAAAAAATTGTCTGTATTTGTGTGAGCAAGTTTATGTTAAATAATATTTTGTTTAGTGAACTAGAATAATTATTTTTCGGGGGCAACGGTCAATTAACATAGTAGAATAATATTAGATAGATGTAGAATTATCAAATAGAACTTATTAGACTATAGAATTAGAACATGAACTGGTAATCAAATGTCAGCTTTGTTTTCTTTTAATTTTTTTAATGTAAAACATTATAGGTGTAAGATAACACTAACGTATAATATATATATATATATATATATATAATTTTTACCAGACACTAACGTATAATATATGAAACAAAATAGAATGCATTTTCTTTTGGGCTTTGGACAAGACTGAGCTGGTCCAAGTTGTGAGCGGTCCTCATATATTTGAAATTGGAACAACATTAAAGATTATATAAATTTCAATGGATGAAGCTGAATAAAGTCTGATGGAATTTTTATGTTTCAATCAAAATACAAGTTTAATAACCAATAATGATT